>NC_064816.1:31857056-32152223 GCF_023721935.1 Panthera uncia
AGGAAGGCACCTTTTGGGATGAGCACTGGGTGTTGTATGGAAACCAATTTGACAATAAATTTCATATATTAAAAAAAAATGACTGGCTAATACTGATTTACATTTCTTAAAAGAAAACTATGTAAATTCATACCTATTAAAGAGAAGCAATACAAAAAATACATAGTCACATTGGCATTCGAAACAATGAAAGCATCTTCACTCTTTGGCAAAAATCCAGAAGGAGCAAGACGTCAGCACGGCATTTGTGCACGTGTCGGGATCACTTTCCAAGCTGCCTCCTCTGTATCTTACTAAGTCTCACACCCCCATTCCTTCCAGCTCCTTCATGGATCTAGCATGGGCTGGGTGGAAACTTCTAACAGCTGATGGTCCTTTTATTGGTCACTAGCCACCTGCTCCAAGAAATCTTAGAGCAAAGCATGACTATCCTCAAACAAAAGCAGAAGGAAGGCAATGTGGGGGAACAAAGGGAAACAGTAAAGTGGTAAGATTTTGCGATCACCTTCACTAACAATCAAACAAACCAAACGGTAACAATGAGATCCTATTTGAGGTCTATCGGGTGGGCAGTTATTCAGGAAAAATAAATACTACATAGTGATGGTAGAGATGTAGAAAAAGAACCAACCCATACTTAACTGGTAAGAGGGTACCTTGTTCCAGCCATTCTGGAAGGAGTCTTGGCAATTCTTTCACATACACATCGTCTCTGACCCAGCAAACCCACTACTAGAAATTTACCCTACAGAAAAAATCAGGAAGATACAGAGTGCATAGGGCACACAGGTGTTCGGAACAATGAAGACCAAAAACTGGTCTTACAATAGAGAAAAAAATGTCATCAATCCAAAGGTCCCATGCTAGTGGAGTGGTTCCCTGAAATTGAGCATATATATTTAAGTCCAGGGTTCTTCAAACTTCATTCTGAAAAGCTACAGGAGTGGCCAACATGTCTAAAGTTCCCCTGCAGAAGCAACCAGGGAATTTCAGTGGGTGGGTTTCTTCCCAGTTCATCCCAAACATTACCTGCATTACCATCCTCCTAAAACTATGTGTCATAAAATGATTCTACTGCTTAAGAAATAAAAAAAAATGGTTGGATAATAAGGACTATTATGCAACTGTTATAAATCAGGTTATATAAAAATAGATACAAACTAAAAAGGATAATTAGCTCCCAAGTATCTAGTACGTTCCAGTGAAGGTTGGGTCTTTAATACCCACTAATTAAAGGCACAGATTGTCCTGCCATACACCAGGGCTCTCGTCCCGAATAAATTCTTAATAACGGTGTAACCTTTTAATTACATCTGTATGAGGCAGTAATGATAAAATCTCATTCTTCAGATGGTGATGAAATTTAACGGAGGATGCATGCAAAAGTGTTTTGCCTCCTTGTCCAGTACACAATACTCCATAATGGAAGCCCTTTTGATATATATCTGCCTAAGCCGAGAAGTTCACATTCAGCCAGTATTTGATACTTCTCATTCACATAGTACTTGAAACCATCATCACAACAAACCTCCTAGAAGGCACCCATAAAACCAAGTCTTTAGATGATCAAAAATTACTGCTCTCACGCAAAGGACTCCATTCTTTGAAAGGTACACCTTTGAAATGTACATTTTTGTGGGTTGTTTCGTTTTTGTTTTTTTGGGGTTTTGGGGGGGGTTTTTTGTTTTTTGGGTTTTTTTTTTGGGCAGCTGAGGAAGTAAGTACTTCATTTCTTAAGCAACTGCGAAACCTTGCAAACAACCCCAACAGGACACTCACCTCTCCCACAACCACACGGCTACTCAGAGAACACTCAGAGCATCACACAGTGTTACGAAAAGCTTTTATGGAGAAGGGGATGGCTGTCGTGTTTTTATGTCTTTGAGAAATGGTGCTAATTCCGATCTCAATTCTGCAGTGATTTGATTTGATCATTTTAAAACACAGACATAAAATGGCTCATTTATATAACCAGTTGCTAAGAGCCTTGGCATTTTAATAGGTGGCTTATGAAAACATACCTTTCGAAAGAAAATACTAGTGTCTACAGAGAGGAAAAGGATGGATGAGGCTCATAAAGTTTAACTGCATTTTAGTTTTGATTTGGGAAAACTGCAAGATCATCCACTTGGGAAACTCAACCTATAGATCCACTGACATACTGCGAAGTCCTACCAAATACAGTCCCCAGCCACCTGCTGCCGGGAGAGCCCATCGTCTCAAGGGTTCCAGGAGCCAGCAGCAAACAGCAAACTTGGTATCTGCCCCTCACTCACAACCTCCCCTTCCAGTCTCGCGGTGGTCTCCGTGACTCAAGGAACTGGACGGAGTCTCCCTCCTCAAAGTCTGATAAGACTGGGCTCGGTGGTCTCAGAATGAGGTGGTCTGGACACCATGGCTAACCACTGGCTGCTGATTGCTCTAAAAAAGGGAGTTACCACCAGCTCTGTCCTTTTCTCAAGACACAACACCTGCTAAACCACTCAAATTCAATCCTGCTTAAGCCATTTGTGCGTATTTCCCCAAATTTTGCCAGAAAATGATATGCTTTTTTAAAAGCCTCATATTATTTGTGTTTTGCATATCAGATGTTGACATACTTTATATCAGAATTTAATTTAATTTAAGAAATGCTTTGCCGTAAATTGTAATTAGCTAACTGCACGTGTGAATGCCTCCATGGTTTGAAATGATTTATTAAGTTCTGAATGGCATATGCAAAAAGGAAACATCATCTGTGGTTCCACATTTACCTTTTCTTTAATGTTTATTTTTGAGAGAGAGAGAGAGAGAGAGAGAGAGAGAGAGAGAGAGAGCGCACAAGCAGGGGAGGAGCAGAGAGAGAGGAAGACACAGAATCCGAAGCAGGTTCCAGTCTCCAAACTGTCAGCACAGGACCCGACGAGAGGCTCCAATTCATGAACTGTGATCATGACCTGAGCCAAAGTCGGACACCTAATCAGCTGAGCCACCCAGGCACCCCTACATTTACCTTTCCCATGCCATAGTAGTAAAGCCCGGGCATAGTACCAATTAAAAAGAAAACAAAAACTTTGTCGGCGAAATTAACTGTCTGCAGATAAAAAGCAAAACACTTACTGATAGACTTCTCACTAACCCAATACTATATTTGAACTTCTCCTACTTTCCAAAATGAAGCCAGGTTAACAACTGAGTAGCTAATAGAAAAGAGAGAGAACAAGTGATCAACGACACTGAAAATGTGTCAAATGTGCTCAGTTGTGAGGACACAACTCTTCTGGACCATTCCTATTCTACTCTGGATGATCTAAGTAACAACTATTGCTCTGGCCTTAGTAAATACCATTTTTATGACAGTAATGAAAAGGAACAGTCTGCCTGTGTTTTTAAGCTAATGACATAGCAAATGTAATAGGACAAGACACAATGGTCTAATAAAAAAGAAAAGCAAATCCTGAAAGAAATTTGGACTATGATAATGGCCTCAAATAATCATTTTCAATGCAAGACACCATGTTATCTCCTAATTGTTCCTTTCTAGTTATATAGTAAAAGCCAAAAGATGTAACACATTAACTGCAAAGAATAACTAAGTGAAATTAGGAGACTCCGTCTGTCTCTCTCTCTTTTCTTTTTTAAATAGAATTTAAAAGACTTACAGTCTTTTATTTTTTTTAACACAAGATTCTATATTATTCAAACACTGCCTTCGTCTTGAAAATGTTGGTTAATTAATCCTCCATGGGTTATCTTACACTATTTTCTATGAAAGCACTCACTGCGCCTTTTTAAAATTTTTTTAATGTTTGTTTATTTTTTGAGAGAGGGAGAGACAGAGTATGAGGAAGGGGCAGAGAGACAAGAAGGAGACACAGAATCCGAAGCAGGCTCCAGACTCTGAGCTGTCAGCACAGAGCCCAACACAGGGCTCCAACTCACGAACTGTGAGATCGAGACCTGAGCCAAAGTCAGATACTTAACCGGCTAAGTCACCCAGGCACCCCTCATTGCACTATTCTGCATTTAGTTTGTACATCTATCTCCACGCTTTTGTTTTTTTAATGTTTATTTACTTTTTAGAGAGAGAAGGGGGGAGGAGCAGAGAGACAGGGGAACAGAGGATCCAAAGCAGGCTCTGGGCTGACAGCAGGCAACCCAATATGGGGCTCCAACCTGGGAACAGCGAAATCATGACCCCAGCAAGCTGAAGTCGGATGCTTAACCTACTGAGCCACCCAGGCGCCCCTATCTCCACATTTCATTCAACAAGTATTGACTGAGATTCTATTGCTGGGCACCATACCAGACGGCGGAGATCTGACAACGAACATGGTTAAGTTTAGTGGTCTGATGGTACAATATACAGACTCAGAGCTGAAAAAGTGCCGGTAAGTTCTATAAAGGGTAGTCAGTACAGGGTGCTGTCAGAACATAGAGAAGGAGGATCCAGTCCAGATGTGGGAATGAGGGAAGGCTTTCCAGAAGATAGGACTCAAAGAGTGAATCCGTGTTGGCCAACAGAAGCAGCAGCAAAGGAGGGGTAAGGAAAGTTAAGTGCATCGTTGCTCCAAGAAATGACATGTGCAACAGCTCAGTGGTAGGCAGAGCATTGCATGAAGGAGAAGCCCATCTTTAGTAAACTCACAGGGAAGGGAACACGTTCAAGATGAGGTCAGAGAATGAGCTGGAGGTAACCACCGAAGGGCTTGGTACCTCTTGTTAAGGAGTTTCAACTTTGATCCTGACAGCATTGCAGACCCAGGTCTCACTGTTATAGAACAAGTGTTCTGGCAGCTGTGAAGAGAGGAGATTGGAGTTTGAAGGAAGCCCCTAGCAGATGGCTTCCCAGAATGCGGTGTAGGGACTCAATGTAAGATCAATAACGCTGACTCAACTTAATTCACACTGAAAAACATGCCCACAGCTGTTGAGATTTCTCCGCATCTTCTTGCTGTTTACAGCCAATCTGTGATCACTTCCTGTCCCAGTTACATCAGTGGTGTTACCCTCCACGTCTAGGAGCCCATGTATGGAAGGAAAGTAATGGGATACAGATCTCTTCTGTTTAAGTGAAGGAGAGTAACTTGCACTCTAAGTTAGAAACACCTTCATCAGGGAGCCTTACCCTTTGGGGGTCAAGAGTCTGTACAGTCATGACTCCCTCAAATCACAGAATCTTGAATGTAACTTCTGAAGCTCACTCACAGGCCCCCAAATACCTCTAGATCAGACGGGACTCCTTGGGTTCCAAGAAACAGGAAATCTAAGTCACACGAACTCAAGTTGCCCACCCTCCAGGACTCTATTATCTTACAGACATAACATGCTTAACATGTACAGCTTGAATCAAGAGGTACGGTCTGAATCATTAAGACCGTCTCTCTTTCATCTCTATGAGCTTCATTCTTAGGATCCATGCGATAGTAACATGAGCAGCCAACAGCTATAGGCCAACGACACGGCCAGTTCAAGGGTAAAGGAAAGGCGATGGTATTCTTTTTCCTACTGCATCAATACTTATAGTATTAGCTCTAATGATTTCTGAGTAGATCACATGCCCATCTTTGAATCAACCACCATAGCCAAGGAGACGTGATTCTCTCTTTGGTCAATCTTATGCCACATGCCTACTCCAGGAACTGGGGGTCAAAGTGGCAGAGGAAAGGGTGGTGGGGGGTGGGTGGGGCTGTGATAGTGGTGTTGACTCGAAGAAAATCTAAAAGGTTTCTGCTGAAAGATAGGGAAGTAGGTGCTGGTTACAAACTCTTGATCTACTGAATTTAAGTAGACTAATCTTTTGCATTAGAATCAAAGAATCACTGTATCTCAGAACTCAAGCAAACAAACACAGTGATCTAAACCAATAATTCTCAATGTGTGGACGCGGAGCCCTGGGGGATCCTGAGACCTTCTCTGGATGTGCCAGAACTGGGTCATTCTCCTGCACTGTTCAGGTACTGAGGGTTCCTGTACTTTAGCGACAGTGTAGATGTTTACATGACTGGTGCCCTGCCCAAGGCTGTGAGCTCCACGCAGGCAACACCCACACTGGTACCACTCCCCACAGTAAGCCCCACATCTGGCATACTTCCTGGAAGTCAACAAGTGTTTCTTGAATGAGAAACAGAATAAATAACAACACAACTATAACACCTGAATACTTTCTTGGATCTTTACCCACAAATGCTCTTTCTTATCGAGAGAACCACTAAAAAAATTCTCAATCCCACATTCTCAGCGAAGATGTTATATAGTAAGAGGCATGATTCTTATCCACATGGAGCACAAACAGATATTATAACAATGAATAAAAATTATTCACAACCTACAGTAAATGCCAAACCAAAACAAGCAACATAACCACACTACAATCTGTCATGATTTACTTGGAAAAAGGCTTTCTCAGGGCCCCTGTGAGTTAACATATTCAGATTGGGACACAGTTTAAAACAAATACCCACGAACCATCAGAGGACAAAGTTAGATGCTACATAACAGTGAGGAAACTCAGCCCCTATTAAGGCATGTTGCAAGGGGAAAATGGCGTATGTAAATTAATAAACGCTGAGAAAATATTCTTTTGTAGAATTACTTTTTTGTATTTAAAAGCAACCGTCTCCACCTGACCAAATCACAATCTTCATTCACATAAAGAAGAAAGACACCAAGTGTCTACAGGCGCCTACCAACTGAACAGAAATACAGAAAGCAGAGGAACATGTAAAACTATAAATTGACACCGCAAGAATGGGATCAGCTAATCCACACTGGGAAACCATAGAACAATTCAGGGTTTTTTCAAAAATAAATTGCAGAGGGACACCTGGGTGGCTCAGTCGGTTGAGCGTCCGACTTCGGCTCAGGTCATGATCTCACAGTTAGTGGGTTCGAGCCCCGCATCAGGCTCTGTGCTGACTGCTTGCTCAGAGCCTGGAGTCTGCTTCAGATTCTGTGTCTCCTTCTCTCTCTGCTCCTCCCCTGCTCACGCTTTGTCTCACTCTGTTTCTCAAAAATAAATAACTGTAAAAAAAAATTTTTTTTAATAAAAACAAAATAAATAAATTGCAGAGAGGGGCGCCTGGGTGGCTCAGTCAGTTAAGCATCCGACTTCGGCTCAGGTCATGATCTCACAATTCACGGGTATGAGCCCCGTGTGGGGCTCTGTGCTGACAGCTCAGAGCCTGGAGCCTGCTTTGGATTCCATGTCTCCCCCTTTCTCTGTTCTTCCCCCGCTCGCACTCTCTCTCTCTCTGTCCCTCAAAAATAAATAAATGTTAAAAAAAATGTCCTGCAACAAAAATAAATACATGAATTAATTAATTGCAGAGAGAGACAGAGAGATAAAGAGCATGGGAGAAGAAACAGTGGGGGGATGGGTAGGGAGTGAAGCTAGAGAAGAAACTTAACACATAAAAAGAAATACACCAGATGGGACATCTGGCTGGCTCAGTTGGTAGAACAAGGGACTCTTGATCCTGGCATCATGAGTTCAAGCCCCATTTTGGGCATGGAGACTATTTAAAGCAAAAATGAATCAACCACTCAAAATATCTCAATACATGAACCTTAATTTGATCCTTATTCAAAGAGAAAAAACTATTTTATGGCATTTGATCATTAGTAACGTGAACACTGACTGGATATTTGATGACTAAGGTGTTAGAATTAATTGTTTTAACTTAAAATTTTTAAATGACTTTTTTTTTAAATGTTTATTTTTGACAGAGAGAGAGACAGGGCATGAGCAGGGGAGGGGCAGAGTGAGAGGGAGACACAGAATCCGAAGCAGGCTCCAGGCTCTGAGCTGTCAGCACAGAGCCTGACACGGGGCTCGAACTCACGGACCACGAGATCATGACCTGAGCCGAAGTGGGACGCCCAACCGACTGAGCCACCCAGGCGCCCCTAAATGACTTTTTAAAAATCCCTCTCACAGCACATACTGAAATACACGCGAAGTGATACAACATCTACGAATTGCTTCAAAATAAAATAGGAAGGAGGAAAGGACCGAGGGTGGATGGCGGCACTCTGGGGTGCCTTCTATCATGCTGTCTGCTCCTTCTGTATTCTATCTCATTCTCTGGAGACAAGAGGGAAAACAGATTTCACAAAAGCAAGGGCCTTCGCCACCTTGTCTCCTATGCCCAGTCCCTGGCGCAGTTGCTGAAAAACAAGCAGCTCAATCAGTAAAGGAAAAGTGCATTGGAGAAGGAAAAAAATAAGAAGGGCTCCATAAATATTTGTTGAAGGAAGGAGAGGACATTCCCACTAGTCCACACTGTCCATTTAGTTCCTATTTCTCATTTCACAAGCCCAAAGGTAGTGGCTGCATGTGGGGTGCCATCTAAAGCTAACTAGAACCTTCCTTCCCCAGGCTGCTTCTGCAGACACACACATCACATACGTGGCTGTGGTCAACAGTGGCTTCTAATTCTCCTCCTCACTGTCACTACTGTTACACCTCGAGGTGACATCTCCTGCAGGACTGACAGCTCAGTATGCACATAAGTGCCATTTTTATGGGAATGCAGTGAAAGTGATGGGGGAGAGAAAAAAAAAAAAAACCTTACCCAAAGTAACCTATTTATTTTTAAAACAGCGAATACTTACTGAGCCTGTACTATGTGCCAGAACTGATCTAAGTACTGAGAGCTTCACGCACTCACATTTTTTTTTTAACATTTATTTATTTTTGAGAGAAAGAGCATCCGAGTGGGGAAGACGCAGAGGATCCGAAGTGGGCTCTGTGCTGACAGCAGAGGGCCCAATGTGGGGCTCGAACTCACGAGCCGCGAGATCATGACCTGAGCTGAAGTCAGACACTTAACTGACAGAGCCCCCAGGCGCCCCCTGCACTGATATTTTTAAGAACGGACACATGCCTAGCACTCCCCTTCTCCAATTGCACCACATGAGAGAGACAGCGGGGCATAGTGAGCTCTAGAAGTTAAGAAACCGGGAGTGAATCCTGGGGTTTTACCGCTTACCAGATGGTGGGATATTTCAACTCTCTTCACCTCAGTGCCATCACAGATAAACTGGAGAACACTGAAAAACCTACTTCCCAGAGTTGCTGTCAGAATCAAACAAAGTGCTTACCACAATGCCCAGGAAAAAACCGTCATTCAAATTACTAATTATGGCACCAATGTTTTTCTCTAGGAAAATTATAAGTTCTAATTTGTTTTAATTGAAAGGGGATTAGAGGATATTTGGGTCACCGGGTCACGAGGTCTACCCACTACCCTTGCAAATGTAGAAGCTGACGTAATTTGGGGAATATACCTGTCCTGCCTTTCCCAAGTCCTTGTGGGATCTTGGAGGAGACAAGTAACTACCTGCCAGAGCTGCAGATGTGCAAACAGTGGTACTTGTTTGCCCATCACATCTGGAAACCTTTCCAACTCCTTGGTGGCCAAGAACTCTTGACAAGTTCCAAAGCAGTCTGGCTTATCTGTGCCCCTGCTGCACAAGGGAAATGAGTCCCGCTGGCTGGATGGAAGAAAACAAGGGGCCCCGCAGGTCTAGAGGCCCTAGGTAAGTTCTCGAACTTCACACCGTTAAAAAAACATACGACGGGTGATGGAGACCTTAAGAAAGCTGCACGTAAAAGCCAAATGGGTTGCTGAAAGGGTTTTGCGTAAGGCTCATCATCTCCAAAAATAAATCAGTCCTTTGCTCTGAGCTGACCCATCCTCTTTCCACCATTAATGGATTCGTGAACAAAGAAACGGACACAGGACACAAGAGCGCTCCATTTCCTCCTGAAAGTGGCCACCTAAATACCTTTCACATCTAATGCAGCATTTAGGGCTTGCGTTGTTATTCAGGAAGGCAGTAATGCTAGAAGCCATGGTTTTTCTCTTGCCTATCAATAATTTAAACTCTTAGTAAGTTATGGGCAAGATCTGCTTGCTGAAAATTGCCATGTTTCTCTCCTTCTAGATATCTTTTGCTCCTAGACACCAACAAATCTGTGGGAATATTCACAAATATTTTAGGCTTAAATGGATACTAAGTATTTACAGATGCCCCGAGCGAGCAGCAAGATCGGCACTCCCTGTGCCCAAGCCACCACACATACACACACAAACAGCCGAAGACAAAGAGGAGACCGTACTGTCTTCAAAAAGCACTAAGATGCATGAATGCATGAACCGCTTTTAAAGAGCATACTGGTTTAAGTTTTTTTTTTTTTAAACAGTTTGGCAGTTTCTTTTTTTTTTTAAATTTTTTTTTAATGTTTTTATTTATTTTTGAGACAGAGAGAGACAGAGCATGAGCAGGGGAGGAGCAGAGAGAGGGGGAGACACAGAATCTGAAGTGCTCCAGGCTCTGAGCTGTCAGCACAGAGCCCGACACGGGGCTTGAACCCACGGAGTGTGAGATCATGACCTGAGCTGAAGTTGGGACGCTCAACCGACTGAGCCACCCAGGTGCCCCTGGTTTAAGATCTTTTAAAAGATAATCTTTGAAATCTCTAAGCCTAAGGTTAGTTTTGGGAAGACTAAGAGAAGCAATGAATAGAAAAGAGCTTACAGCTTGTCAATTAAACATTTTGGCCAATGGCATGTTCTTTTTTTTTTTTTTTTTTTAAAGTTTTCTTAACATTTATTTATTTTTTAAGAGACTGAGAGACACAGAGCATGAGCAGGGGATGGGGCAGAGAGAGACACAGAATCTGAAGCAGGCTCCAGGCTCCGAGCTGTCAGCACAGAGCCCAACACGGGGCTCAAACCCACGAACCGTGAGATCATGACTTGAACCGAAGTGGGACAACTGAGCCACCGGGGCATCCCACGTTCTTTTTTTATCCCCAAACTAAGGGAGGCTCTTACCATGTTTAGAATCTGTTTAGCATTTAAATAAACAACAAAAAAGGTAGCTTTAAAGTCAATTGTTCAAAACTTTAACCTTAGCAGAGATGGGCTAGAGCTGGCTAGTAGTGGCTCACAAGGGCATCTCTTCCCAAATCCTTGCTCAGTGACCTCAGTTTGGTAGCTGGGGTTCGCCATGGTGGGTATAATGACACCACAGGAATCAGTAAGCGCTACAAATCTGGCTATTTTTTCCCCAGAGTCAGCTGTTAAAATGACACTTATCAGCACACTGCTGAAGCTAAATGTCCATCCAAAAGGGAATGGTTAAATGAATTACTGCACAATTGTACAATGGCCATCCTAAACACCGTGGAAGGTACAGAACTATATGGCTATTAAAGAGGAAGGATTTCCACGGTACCTTAAGTTAAAATTGTATACAATTTAAATGCTATGTACAGGGGCGCCTGGGTGGCTCAGTCAGTTGGGTGGCCGACTTAGGCTCAGGTCATGATCTCGCGGTCCGTGAGTTCGGGCCCCGCGTCGGGCTCTGTGCTGACAGCTCAGAGCCTGGAGCCTGTTTCAGATTCTGTGTCTCCCTCTCTCTGACCCTCCCCCGTTCATGCTCTGTCTCTCTCTGTCTCAAAAATAAATAAACATTAAAAAAAATTTTTTTTAATGCTATGTACATATATACAAACACATGTATTTTTATATGTATCATGCCACTTCCAAAAGATATACATATATATGTACATTTACACGCACACGTAAAGAAAAAATTCTGGAAATACATACATCAAACATTATCAATGGATGGTAAGATTGTGAGTAAGTTCTAGCTTCTTAATCTCACTTTTCTGAATTTTCCAACATTTTTAGAATAAACAACTATGATTTCATAATGGACAGAGGATCGCAATAAAACTTAAAAAGAAATTAATAAAAAGAAATAATATTATATACTAATGTAAGCATATGCATTTCAAAGCTAGCATTATGAACTACTTTAAAGTGACAATGATTAGGGTAAGAAGTAAAATGGAGTATTATTTTTAACACAGACTGCAATGAATTAGATACTACAGTTCTGTGTAAATTCTCAGAAGTTGTTTTGCCTAAATGAGCCTTGGTCTGCTTCTGGGCTAATTAAGTATAGCCATCCATCCAGTTTGATAAAACTTTGAAAAATAAATTAATATATAATTGAGAAGACTGTATTTCTTAGTGACCTTTCAGATCATGACACACACTGGTATGCATCACTCAACACTTGGTACATTTTGTGCCTAATGCAGAAGACCAGATCAACCTGACATTTAATCGCATGGATTTTTTTTTTTTAATTCTCTAATTATACTAAGGGCATTGTATTGAGACATCAACACTTTTGCCATGAGGAAGCTCTAACAATGTCACATCCTCCACAATCCGTGTGCAGTAGGTTTTGAAGATAGAACACGGGACCAACTTCCCATTTCAAACTGTGAGGTCTTTCCCCATGCCTTTCCAACATGTTGTCAACAATAACATCAGTGAGAGCAATAACAAAGTCTTTAAAAGGGAGTAAGAGGAAATGAATCCATTGTATCAGCACTGCCCTAGGCAACATTCTTTAATTTCTCTGTAATGTACAGAGTTGCTCTAATGTTAGACTTGCTCTAATGTTACATGAATCTGTGCCACCACTCTCTGCGCCTTACATCATAACAAGGCTTCTCTTCCTTCTCAAGGAGATTCACCATCTCCCGTGGGGGTTCCCCTGCACTATTCTGGGGGACTACCTGATTAAAAGGCTTTAAAAGAAGGTTTTGCTTAATCAAGTTCTTCAGATTTGCCTTGTTTTTCAGGACTATGATAGTTCTGAAGAGTACAGGACAGGTATTTTGTAAAAAGACCCTCACTTTGGATTTGTCTGATGTTTTTCTCATGATTTTATTAAGATTTTTACTAAGTTTTTCAAAATACCGAAGGGTGAGACGCCCTTCTGATCACATCATATTAGGAGTATGTGATGTCAACTTAATACTGGCGATGGTGACCTTGAATCAGTTAGTTAAGGTCATATATGCCAGAGTTATCCACTATGAAGTTACTGTTTTCCATTCCCCATCTTTGGAAGGGAGTCACCAACTCCACGTTGTTCTTCAGAGGAAGCAAATTAAGCTCCCCCTTGCAAACGTGAAAGTATCAATATATAGTATTTGGAATTCAGGAAGAAGATTGGACTCTTCTTCCCCATTTTCTTATCTATTCCATCATTTATTATTATCACTGTGAACTCACAGATACTCATTGTCTTCTGTGAGCCTTAATCCAAAACTATTACTTATTTGGTTGCTATTTCTATTTTCAGTCTACACTGAAATATGGGAAATTAAGATTTAGGATTTTCTCAGGCATTCAAAGTGCAACGGGGCGCCTGGGTGGCTCAGGCGGTTGGGCGTCCGACTTTAGCTCAGGTCATGATCTCACAATCCGTGAGTTCGAGCCCCACGTCGGGCTCTGTGCTGACAGCTCAGAGCCTGGAGCCTGCTTCGGATTCTGTGTCTCCCTCTCTCTCTGCTCCTCCCCTGCTCATGCTCTGTCTCTCTCTGTCTCAAAAATAAATAAAAACATTTAAAAAGGGGGGGGGGGGAATGTGCCAGCCACTATGTTAAATAGAAATAGTTCATTTATGTTAAATTTATATTTGCCCAGCTTCGATGGTTGCCCCATGGCTGTAGGACTCTAAAATGTGCTATCCAGATGTATGCATTTCCAGGGTCACCACACTGCATAACCCTAGGGGCTGGTAATCACAAAACAGTATTTTTAAAAAACGAAGGATTTCTTTCATCCAGTCCCAAGAAACCTGGTGCTGATTATAAACCTCACTATTCACCACTAACTATGGGGTAGCTCTTGTTTTTTTTTACCATTCCTGTATTCCATTCCTCTCCCTGATACAAGGGCAAGACAGCAGTATTCATGACCAAGAGCCTAAGAGATTTATTGGTTAGTGCTGGGTGCTTAGGTGGCTCAGATAGTTGAGCAACCGACTTCAGCTCAGGTCATGATCTCAGGGTTCATGGGTTCAAGCTCCACATTAGTTCACTGCTGTCAGGGCAGAGTCTACTATGGGTCCTCTGTCCTCCTCTCTCTGCCCCTTCTCCAACTGTGTGCACATCTACACGTGTGCTCTCTCTCAAAATACATAAACATTAGAAAGCTGGTGCTAAATTGGGAGATAAGACAGAAAGTGGGGAAGACAATGGAAGAAGAAGACAACCACTTCCATTTACTGATCACTTGACCACATGTCAGGCACAGTGCAAAGAATATTCATTTCTTAGGTCTCTCAAAGATCCAAAGTCCCTCTAGGAGACACTATTAGCCAATGGCGTTTACTCAACAAAATGAGATAATGCGCAAGTCACACATAGCTAGTCTAGCTAGCTACAGACTCAAATCACCCTGTTCCAAAGCCCTTTCTCTTATGCACTAGACTTTTCAGCTTCCAAGCAGCTCCAGATCTCAACCTTAAAATGCCTTTGACCTAGGATGGCGGAGTCCAGAGGGTTCCACACAGGCTTGTCAGTTGCAGCTTCACCTTCAAGCCCTATTCATGGGCACTCCCCGTGCCACATGCTACATTTCTAATTCCCAAGCTATGTGCTCTTGGCATGCAGGAGGTTATGTAAGATTGCTGACATAATTCTTAAAGGGAGGGTAAGTTTTCTGCTGTCTCATTTCAGTACCCAGAAGTACAGTTATATGCTTACACTGATGCCAATGTATAAGTTATTTTATCACCAAATCCTTCTGATTGCCTGCAGTACCATTAAAAAAAGAGAGTCGCATACAAAAATAAATAGCATCTCTTCATCTACCGTGACAATGGTGATCCAAAAAATGCCCTGAGCATTTCCTTCCAGATAAACCAGTAACACCACCCACTTATACAAAACGCACGTTCAACTAGAGTTGGCTTCGTAATATGTCAATTTACATAGCTTCATTGTGCAGTGACAAGAGCCCATCTGCTTTCTTGGCGCCAAAGAAGAGATGGGCTGCAAGTCAGCGTTAGGGAGACCTGAGCCTGGAAGGTTTCTATGTGCACGTTAATCTGGCAAGTTCTTCACCACCCCTACCTCTCACTGTTAACTCAGGACATTTTAACAGATTTCTTCAACAGAAATCTGTTTATTCATCAAGTTCCATCACAAACGGGGGGAACAGCAAGCAACCAGCATCACCGTCTAACTCTGGAGCCCAACCTCCGCAAGAACGGAAAGACCCATCTCACAACAGAATTTTTCACCATTAAATCTTAACAGAAACGCTTCTCTGCAGCTCAGCCCAGCTTACGCATTGTAGTTGTTCTTTGGGATAGTACACTCTCAAATCCTTGGCTAAATCTCTTTACATGGCTCTCCTTGAAAGAGTAAGTATAAAATGGGGTCCTAGAAGAAACAAGGTAAGTACCACCTATGTGGCTGTCTGGTTAATGATTAATGCTGTGCTCTCCAAACTCCAAGCGCAGGAATCAGCATATTAACGTGGTTTTCAACTTTAAAATCAAACAGTGGATGGGCACCTGGGTGGCTCAGTCAGTTAAGCCTCCCACTTCCGCTCAGGTCATGATCCCACAGTTTTTGAGTTCAAGCCCCACGTCAGGCTCTGGGCTGACAGCTCAGAGCCTGGTGTCTGCTTCGGATTCTGTGTCTCCCTCTCTCTCTGCTCCTGCCCTGCTCATGCTCTGTCTCTCTCGGTCTCAAAAATAAATAAGACATCAAAAAAATTTTAAATAAAATAAACATTAAAGAAAATTTTTAACTAAACAAACAAACAAACAAACAAAGATGGAAAATGATGGCCACTAGCTAAGGAATGTGTGGCTTCTACAAGCTGAGAACAGCTCTCAGTTGACAGCCAGTGAGGAAAAGGGTATCCCACTGTTAGAATCACAACAAACTGAATTTTGCCAGCAACCCAAATGAGCAAGGAAACAGATCTTCCCCTTGAGGTTCCAGAAAGGAACAAAGCCCTGCCAGTGCCTTGATTTTCACCCCATAAGACCTGTGTCAGACTTGTGACCTTCAGAAACAAAATACATTTGTGTTGTTTTAATGCATTTTTTAATGTTTATTTATTTTTGAGACAGAGAGAGACAGAGCATGAACGGGGGAAGAGCACAGAGAGAGAGGGAGACACAGAATCTGATGCAGGCTCCAGGCTCTGAGCTGTCAGCACAGAGCCCGACGCGGGGCTCGAACTCACGGACCGTGAGATGGTGACCTGAGCCGAAGTCAGATGCTTAACCAACTGAGCCACCCAGGCGCCCACATTTGTGTTGTTTTAAGACACTAAGTTTGTGATAATTTGTTACTATTTAGGCTCAGGCAAAATGCACCCCATTTCTGAACGTCTTCTTAGGCTCTCAGTCTTTAAAATCAAAAGGAACCAGTTACACAGTATACATTGTTTACAAATGTTGTTGCAGGACCACATTTGCAAAACTGAAGACAGCTGGTGGTATTGGGCAAAGTCTCCAAGACATTATTACCAAAGGTATTAAATCATTCCAGTCTATTCTAAAAGGCAAAGATAATTAATTTTGATCAGTGATTTCAAGTTTTTTTCAAGTATAAGGAGCTTTTAAAATGGCAAAAAAAAAAAAAAAAATTACAATGACCCCTACATGAACACTTGTGCTTTCATTAAGTGTGGAATGATAAAATATATAATCCCCAAATCTACTCTAGATTCACCAATGCTTGTAAATGAATTGGCATCTTATTAATCACAATAGCATCTACATACAGGTGAAAACCTTTATTCCAGACAAAAATGAGACAATTATATATGCAAATAAAGCCTGATACATATATGGATTCAAACATCCTTCTGGATCCTGATCACCGGCACTGGCCAAACCCATAATGTGAAAACCAGTGTCATAATATGGAAACCGTTAAGGTCTTGGCACATACCAGGTCAGAGAGTACTTCTGTTTGGGACATCAGTTTTTCTACTTTCTATCTTAAGGATGAGTGTGAACATATTTTTAATATCTTAAAGATTTTTAATCCTCCTAATATTTTAGGGATTTTTTAATAACCACAGTCCACCAAAGGTTACTTATGTACTGCTAAAACCACACTTAGAAAAATATTGGAAAAGAATGACTATCATAAAAAGAGGTGCTTCCCCAAAAGAACCCAGGGTAGCTACAGTTACCATAGTTTTTTTTTTCTTTTTTAAAAATTTTTTATTACATTTCTTTATTTTTTGAGAGGCAGAGAAAGACAGAGCGCAAGTGGGGGAAGCGCAGAGAGAGTGGGAGACATAGAATCCCAAGTAGGCTCTAGGCTCTCACTCTGAGTTTTTAGCACAGATCCCGATGCGGGGCTCAAACTCATGAACCGTGAGATCATGACCTGAGCCGAAGTTGGACACTCAACTGACTGAGCCACCCAGGTGCCCCTACCATGGTTTAGATTATCACCAACCCATGATATGTCAACCATGAGTTCCATGGAAGTTTACAAGGAAATTACAAAATAAGTTTTAAAAAATAAATGAATTCGGGGCACCTGCATGGCTCAGTTGGTTAAGTGTCCAACTCTTGATTTCAACTCTGGGCATGATCTCACGGTTCATGGGATCAAGCCCCATGTGGGGCACCATAATGACAGCACAGAGCGTACTTGGGATTCTCTCTCCCCCTCTCTCTCTGCCCCTCCACTGCTCATGCTCGCTCACTCTCTCTCTCAAAATAAATGAATCAACATTTTAAAAAAATAGTAAGTAAATGGATTGAATAATTCTTCTACCTGTTAAACCATGGAAAACCAATACTTAGACAATATGCTGCCCATCACATTTTCTCTCAGTAGATGTGACTTCCCCCAGACTCCCAGACTAGGCTGTATATCAGACTCCTTACCAGTTCAGGCTTCTGAAAGCACTGACAAATGATTCAAGGATGACCTACACTGGCAATCAATTTCCAATATGGTTTACGGTTAACAGTATTACACTATGCAACCCATTGAAAATAATCATATGTCCATGTAACTAAACACTGGAACACTTACCAAAAGCTTATCGAGGCTACAATAATCTTACTTCAATATTAGGGGTAAGTAAAATAAAGACATGACAATATCTCCATCGTTTATCACGAATCCTACTTGTCGACATCTGATGATGACAAACAAAAGGCTTATATTATTAAACTGAAGCAAATAAGCATGTAAAACTGGAGAGAGGGGTGTCATTTGAATGTTTTAGAAAAGTTATGCAGTATCTTTAAAAACTAAACATTAGCCTGGCATTTAGACTCGGCCAGTAATCAGCTGTTTGCCTTTAGGTAAGTAACTGGACCACTGCAAGCTGAAGTGATTCCCCCACTCATTTGTGAAATGAGGGCACTGGTCTGCATTTAACTCTACAAATTCTAAATTCATAAATGCTGTGTGGACTAACATCGTCCCTAACCATGACCTTTGGTTCCTTACTCGTAACACTGAGCTAGAAGTCAACCCACTGCTTTGAACCAGGCTCCTGATTTAATGAACAACCTCAAGTGTGGTCCCCAGCAACCCTCAGCTTTTCCTTTCCTGACAGCTTCCTATTCTAAATTTGAGGAAAAATAAAATCACTTGGGGAGAGATTTCTACATAACGCAAGTAGCATTACTGTTTACAAAAACTAAAATAAGCACAAACTAAAACTCAAAACTAGTGAGTTGATTTCCTTTAGAGCTTTATAGTGTGTGGAGGAAAGAAATATCAAGATAAAGCATCTCATTGTAACCAAGTACACTGTTGAACTTGACATTCTTCTTCCAAAGTACACAAAATAGAACACTTAATCCATAAAATAGATTTGAAGAATGGCTTCTGACCTTTGACAGTTGGCATGGAACCACAATAAAGAATGCCAAGTTTCTGAACAGAAAAAAAAAAAAAAGCAAAGAACTAAATGACTCCTGGTCTTCAGACCCAGGCAGGAAAGCCAAAACAAAACAAAACAAAACAAAATTCCACAATGATTTTTGGCAAGCGAGAATTTGAAAAGCACCTACTGGTGAAAACCTACTCACATGAATGGGAGTATCAGAAAATATGCCACACTGAAGTATACAGAAAGAAAGAAAGAAAGAAAGAGAGAGAGAGAGAGAGAGAGAGAGAGAGAGAGAGAAAGAAAGAAAGAAAGAAAGAAAGAAAGAAAGAAAGAAAAAAGAAAGAGAGAAAGAAAGAGGGAGGGAGGGAGGGAGGGAGGGAGGAAGGAAGGAAGGAAGGAAAGAAGGAAGGAACGCAGGAAGGAAGGAAGGAAGGAAGGAAGGAAGGAAGGGTGGCAGGTATTCAAAGTCTTGACTGCTGATATGAAATAGAAAAAGGTAAATTTGAAACTTGCCCCCACATACGTGAGACACAAGGTTACAGTGACTAGAAACAGCCAGAATTCTAATGTGGGTATTTTACCCACTCCTAAACTTACTGCATGGTGAGTAATAATTGTGGAGGCCTCGCTTTTAATATGGTGTCAATACTCCCTTGTGAGACTTCATTCTGTCATTTATCAATAGGTCTTTAACCTTTGGCTGTCATCACTCCCAAGGGCCTTTTGGTCTCTGATGTTCCCAACCATCCTTCTTTGCGAGAGCACCTCTTTCTTGTCTGTCCAGACAAGATGCCAGAATTGATGTCTCCCAAGCCAGCGCCTGCCAAAGCAGCTGATTCGATAGCATCCTTGTGCCTTATAATTTGATTAAGTCCCTTAAAAATTAGGCCAGTGTGGGGCACCTGGGGCTCAGTCAGTTAAACGTCTGACTCTTGATTTTGGCTCAGGTCATGATCTCATGGTTCCAGAGTTCGAGCCCCATGTCGGGCTCTGTGCTGATGGTGCAGAGGCCACTTGGGATCCTCTGTCCCCACCCTCCCACCCCACCCCCACCCCTTCTACGCTGTCTCTCAAAAATAAATTAATTACAATTTAAAAATAAATAAAAATAAAAATTAGGCCAAGGGAGGAGCTCAGAAAGAATCTTCAAAACAATAGTGAAAGACTTTCAGTGTGCTGTTAGCACATACAATAAAACTAGACACACTGAAAATAAGACTCATGAACTGGGAAATCACCAAAATAAAAAGCTTACAGGCGATTCTTCATAACTGAACTGCTGGCAACTCTCTGAGTGGTGTTCCACGCTCAACACCTTTGCAGGTACCCTCTGCCAGATTCCTCCACCGTTATCAGGTGAAGAGCCGCCCATTCTTCGTGACTCCCGGGTGACGCTCCTTTCTCTCTGCCACAAAAGCACCCAGCCCACAACTTTTGTTCCAGCAATTATTATGTGTTTTGTAGTTGTTCCTTTTTCCAGCCATCTCTCTCAGAAGACCTGCTCATTTCTCTACCTCCTGAGCCTCATCCCACCCCAGGTGCACAACAGATGCTTACTAGTCACTATCAATCAAGCAAGGCATCTGCCTTACATGTAGCCATCAGGGTCTCTCTATCCACTTTGGTGAAAATGGCACCCCACTATGGACACTGTTGAGTATGTAAGTCTGATTCTTTCTATGCCCTGTGGAGGAGGCTTAAACCCTCCTCACTGCTTTTACCCAGTATATGACTGAGTCAAGGAAACAGCTTACATACGCATTATTATCGTTGTTAATGTTAAAATCCCCTCAACAATGCTACAGCAGTGTCATTATCATGTCCATTCTTATGGAGGAGGTAATTAGGGCCTGGGTGGGCTGGGGTTCTAACATCTCCCAACAAGAAAATCAGCACCAGAGCAAGGACTGGATCCCAGGTCTACCCAACTGCCAACACTCCTGCTTTCCGACCTGTCCAAGTTACCCAAGTGTATGCACATCTCCAACGGAAAACAGAAAGACCAAACAATTTGAGGAAGGCTGTTCACCTAATGTGCCCATGTATGTTCAAACGTCTACTTAAGAGCACAGCCACTACTGGTGACCATTTACCTGTTTGCAAGGTTTCCTAGGCTATATAAAGAATATTCATTCTTGAATTCTGGACTTAAGCGCGATTTTTTTACTTCATTAGTTCAATGATCTTTAGGGACCTACAAGCCTTTCTCCACAGGTTAAGTCAGGTTTCTGAAAGGCTCTGAGCACGTCCAACCTATTTCAATCCAAGCTCCCACAAGCGCTCCCCCACTTGAGTGAACAAATACATGAAACCAAAGGTTAGCTAAACAGAGAAAGTCTAGTTCTCTCTGTGTCACTGCCATGCAAGAAAGAGCCTGTTTACTAACTTGCACAAGCTCCCTGGTGGCTGTGTGCAGCAATGAGAATATCCTTGTATAACTAGTACATGTGGCTAATTAGGTGACATGACAAATTCTTTTTATTATTATTATTTAATTATTTGGAGGGTTTGGGGAAGAGAGAGAGAGAGGAAAGGGGGGGAGGGGGGAGGGGGAAGGGGAGCCGGAGGCGGAGGATCCTAAGCAGCTTCTGTGCAATTAGCACAGAGGCCAACACGTGGCTCTATCCCACCAACCATGAGATCAAGACCTGAGTCAAAATCAAGAGCCGGACATTTAAGCAACTGAGCCACCCAGGCTCCCCTCCCCAAAACAAATTCTTAGTTAGCACCTAATGTCCTAAGGGTTGGGGGTACCATGGTGAACTCAATATATATCATTCCTGCTTTCCTGGAACTAATATTCTTGTGTGTAACACTGACTGATGATTCAACAAACAAAAGCAACTTTAGATAGTAAGCGCTTAGAAGAGAATAATCGTGTGAAGACAGGAAGATGGAAACAAAAGGGGACTATGTGGAGGTTACTTTAGATAGGTAATTACAGAAGTTGTTGCGATGCTGTTGAATTTAGAGGTCAGAAGGAATAAACCAGGAAAAAATCTGATGGAAGACCATTCGAGACAGGAACCACTAATAGTCTGAATGGACTTAATACATTTAAGCAACAATCTAGGAAGACCAAGTGAACAGAGTAATCTTTCTCTTAACGACCTCTGTTTTGATTCCACCGTGGCTGAAGAACACACTCTGTATGAATCAAATCTTTCAATTCAGTGAGGCTTGTTTTATGGGTCAGGATATGGGCATCTGTGGTATATGATCTATGGGCACTTGAAAAGAAGGGGCATTCTACTTTTGTTGGGTAGAATATTCTATAAATGTCAACTAGATCATGATGGTTGATGGTCTTGCTGAATTCTTTCCTATCTTTGCTGCTCTGCTCTCTAGTTGTTCTCTCAACTGTTGAGACAGGGGTGTTGAACTTCAACTTCAGGTCTGTCTATTCCTCCTATCCTCACTACCAGTTTGTTCCATACAGTATGCAGCTCTGCTGTGTGGTTCATAGACATCTAGAACTGTCGATTTGGTGGAATGACCCTTTCATCATTATAAAATGTGTCACACACACACACACACACACACACACACACACACACACACACACCAGTTATTTATTTGTTCTTAAGTCTACTGGATCGGATATTAATATAGCCACTTTTGCTTTCTTTTGGTTAATCTTTCCATGATATACCTTGGTCCACCCTTTCACATTGAACCTGCCTACAACATGTGATTTAAAGTGAGTTTCTTGAAGGCAGCAAATAGTTGGGTCACGTTTTCAGTCCACTATGCCAGACTTTAAACTGGTGAACTTAGACCGTCGGCATTTAATGAAATTATTGATATGTTACCGTTCAAGTCTAGCATTTTATTTTTGTGTCTTCTGTTTGTTCCATTTCCTATTCTACCTTTTCTTTTTCTTGTCTTCCTGTGGTTTACTTGAACACTATTTAAAAATTCCATTTTAATTTGTCTCTATTACTTTGGGGTATATGTCTTTGGTACATTTATTTTATTTTTTTCCAGGGACTCATGTGCTAAATACTATATAAAGACATCAAGGAAACAAGAGGCTACAGTTGTATCATAAAAATATTTAAAATTTCATTGGTTCTGATGTGTCTGGCAGGAAAAGAAAACAGTGTCAGAAGGGACTCTGAATAGCAATGACAAATGTACCGGCAAGTTATCATTACATCAAGCAACTGGAGAAAAGACTCACTTTCAGCCCAAAGTCAATGCATTATCTAATTCCATGAATCTGCACTTCCTGAGTTTCTGATTCTTACCACTTTAACAAAAAGAACTCATAAGGATGATAAAGGCCATTCATGGTAAGCCAGTATTTGAAAATAGATGACTGTGTATAAGAAATCAGTAACTCTGTCTGGTGTATTTACTGTCACTACCAAACAATATTTGCGTTAATATTACATTTTTTGTAGTGAAATCTAAGAAACCTGAACTATTTAAATGTAAATAAGAATGTTCTTATTTTACACTAAGTATTTATAGGCCATAATCTGGCAGATTTAATGACTTAATTTTAGCACCCACTGCACCATATATAGACTCTCCTGCCCTATGCTTGAAATCAGAATGCAGCCCTTCTATTCAACCACACTGTTTCTCCATTACAGATGACATGAGGCTTCTTGTTTTCCTGCTCTTATTAGAAGACTGGATTCTCATCTAGATGAGAGTACAACTGAAGGCCACGTCACTGCAAACAATCTGGGTGCTGCCCGGACAATCTGAGGACCCAGTAGCAGAACACTCTAATTTGCTAGCTTTTTCCATGTTACCCACATTCCCTCAGACACATATGGCTGTGGTTTACTAGCTCAACATTGCCTTAAGCAAGTGGCACCAACCAGAAAAAAGGTGAGCCATACCTGGTCCCAAGTAAGAGGCAAAAGGCACCATATATGACATCACAAAGTCAAGGAACGACAATCTCTTCATTGGATATTCTGAAAACTCTGCTCCATTAATAAATGAGAGATTAAATCAGGGCAGTAAACAGCTCCATCCACTGATAAACTGAATGGTAACCAAGTCATCTAATTCTATAGGCACAGGGTAATGTTCCTGTAGATTTTCTAGTTTCGTAAAAGATCTCTTAAACGCAGAGGTTGACGACCACTGGCTTAGCGTCAGGGATAGAAGAAAAGGACAAAGATAAGGAAGTTCAAGTTGAAGATGGAATCAGGCAGGTTTCCTTGTGAAGCACTAAGATATTTTAGGTCCACGGAGGTAAGTGGGATACGAGAGCCAACTCCGGCTAGAAATAATCCCAGGCAAAAGGTAGTTTCCAAGGCAGATGTGTGCCTCCCTAGCCCGGCCGCCTCCATCCTGAGCCCTGTCTGTAGTCTCTGCAGCAGCTGGCTGAACAGCCCCTCGGGTCAACACCAGCTGTAGCTACCATGCGTGCTAAGGGAAGATAGGGCACAATAATGAAACAGAAAGGGAGGTAAAATACAACAACCTCCCAGAGGTAGGACAGGGCTCCTGGATGTCTCCCAGCCACGTTCTCCAATGCCCGCACACCTGCAAAGTCAGACCACCATTGTATCTATCTCTCCAGCTCACCGCAAGAGAATACCACAACTAGGGTATGCCTCCGTCCTTTGCTTATATAAAATATGCAGCCGCGGCAACCAGCTATTCATCCAGGCTCCAGCCAAGCTCCTGCTGCTTGGTAACAGTGAGCATTTTACCTCTGATATAAAAACCACACAGGGATGTAAAGCACAAAGGAACTCTGATTTGTCGTTTTCTTTCCTTTATGCCATACCTTCTTGTTCTTTAGATTCACAGGAATGGTTTTTGTCAACATTCTCCTCTTTGTTGATCTTCTATGCTTACCTATTATGTCCAGGCTGACAGTATAATCTGTTTCTGTAAAAAAAAAAACAACACCCCCCCCCCAAATCTCACACTTTCTTAGGGTTTCCCAAACTCAGACCACTGACCTTTCCGGGCTGGATAATTCTTTATTGTGGTGGGTGTGCTGTGCACTATAGTATGTTTAGCCTCTGTGGTATTCCCCTCCACTACCGCCAGTTTTAGCGATCAAAATACAGATTTTGTAAGTTTCTCCAGACTTTACAAAATACACGCTCCCCCCCAAAGGGGGGGCGGGTAGGGGAAGTGGTTCACATTTGGGGAGCAAATGGCCCATATTACAACTGGCCTGAAATGAGCCAACTCAAAGCGCCTGAGGGACATAAGAGGTTCATCTCAAAAACAGGCTCATTATCAAGTTTGAGAATATAGACACACAAAAAAGCCAGTCCCAGTAATGAAATATTTCAATAGCTAAACAGTGTGAGCATTTTTATCATTCCACCTTTCCATTTCCTGTTCCAAACCTCCCCCCATAGTAGGGTTTCACCTCAATCAAATTTTTATTGCCATTTCTCTAACATCAAAACAGATGTCACAGCACTGAGTTACAGAGCTATTTTCTTTAGAGCAGGAAGCAGTTGATTTTTCCCTCCTGGGTGTCTTAAGAGATAGCAAATAAACAATACCACCTTTTTGTAACACCACAGTTTATACTCCAGTAAGGGAGGAAATATAAAAGGTTATTTAACCAAATAAACAAATTCACACCTGTTCTCTCTCTCTCCCTCTCTCTCTCTCTCTCTCTCTCTCTCTCTCTCTCTCTCTGTTTCTCTAGAATTTTATGAAGGTGTAGTTTTAACATAATATTGTTTCCTGCTGAAAGAAATATTTGAACTACAGAAAACTGCCTCTCTGTAATTCCTTCCCTCCTTCCTTTCTTCTAGCTAGCGTGAGAGCCCACAGGGATCTGGGAGGCAAAATCATGGTGATCGACTGTTCCTGATTTACTTTCTTATGTGCCTAACTCTTCTCTGCTTACTCTTCTATTATGAAATATATTCACAGTGAGAGGTGCCAGCTTTTTTGTGAAACTGTCCTGTCTCCTCACCATAAGTGAAAATCGAAACAGGTCTTCTCTATCAAGAAAACCCTATCCACCCCTCTTTACACTTCTGTGGTAAGTAGCCTTACCCTCTAGTGATGGCCCTCAGTGATCATCACCTCCTCCTGGGGCTCCTGTCCTTAAATAATCCTCTCCCTAGGAATGTGGGACAAATGTAGTAAGTCATTTCTAACTAAAAGAAATGGGAAGAATTGACATCATTTCCAAGATCAGGTTATAAAATGACTATGTCTTCTGTCATAGGTTCTCTCTCTCACCTTCTCCACAATCTTTCGCTCGGGGAGAAGCGAGGTGCCATATTGTGCAGCCACTGTGCAGAAAGGTCTCTGTGGTGAGGGACCAAGGCTTGCCAACCATGAGAGGGATCTTGGAAGAGGACCACCCTCCCCATCCCAGTCAAGCCTCAGATGACACTGCTGCCCCAGCTGACACTCTGACTACAACCTCATCAGAAAACTTGAGCCCAAGTTCCCAAAGTAAGCCATGCTCAGACTACTAACCCAGAGGAACGGAAATACGAAGTGTTTACTGCTGTAAGCTGAAAAAGTAAGGGATAATTTGTTACACAGCAGTAGATAGCTAATATACCTTCCTAGCTGGAGACATCTATAGCCATGATAAGAGTCAGTAAATGGTCATTTAACTAACTCATGTCCAAAGAGCCTCTGATTCCAGAGGACCTCTCTACTCCAGCTCCCCTCATTAGGCTCCTGGTGAGAGGAAATAAGCCATCACCATGACTTCAGCTGTGTGGAAAGTTTTTTCATGTTGAAGCAACCAAACTGCAGCGGAAGTAAGAGACAGTGAAGTTTGGATTTGGGGTCAGTTTTCAACAGTCATCTCAGAAAAGCTCTGAGAAAAGAGATTTTCAGGGTAAAAAATGTTTGGGGAACACAAGCTATACCCTTTTCTTGGAGAACCCTAAGGTTTCTTAGCCTACTAAAAGCTCTGAGAAATCCGACAACAAAACTCTGCATAAAATCAATTTCTTATGGAGATCCTACTGAAGTAACATTCTGAATGGCATTCTTTGTAGGACAGGGGTCCAGAGAGCAGTTCTCAAAGTGTAGCTTGAAAAGGAAGTGAAAATCCAATTGACACCAGTCTTGGGTCTTATTTTATAGTGTATTTCCCAATGCAAAACAGATCTTATTCTAAAAGTATGAAAATGAGGGGCACCTGGGTGGCTCAGTTGGTTGAGCTTCAGACTCTTGATTTCAGCTCAGGTCATGATGTCATGGTTCCGTGAGATCAAGCCCTGCCTCAGGCTTGGGGTCCTCTCTCTCCCTCTCTCTCTCTCTCTGTACCTACCCCACTGGTGCACACATTCACACTCACTCTCTCTCTCTCAAAATAACTAAATAAACTTAAAAAAAAATAAAAGCACAAAAATCAAATTTCTAATAAAGTGATACTGATAATCATTTACCAGTCTTCCTCTAAAGGACAGGCCAGGGCACCAAGAGCCCATGACCATTTCAGATTTAAAGGTTAGGGAGACCTCAGCATTCTCTATGCGGCCATGTATAAATCTGCTCAACCTCTTTTTTTTTTTTTTCCTGCCAAGCAGAACTGGGGAGAATATACAGTGTAGTATTCAAGATGATGAGTCCCAGAGTAACTCTGAACTTGATTTTCGGCTCATTACTTACAACACATGTCAATTAACCTTGCTAAGTTTCACCATCTTTATCTGTAACACAGAGCTAAAAATACCTAGCTCATTGGATGACAGGAGAGAATTTAGGTTTAGTTTTGGCACAATTTCTGGCACAGAGTAGGCACTCAATAAATGCCACCTACTGCTACTGTGATCATCGTGCAATGCATCAGATCTTAAAATAACCACGGTGAGCTTCTAACAGACTGCCAACACCTCAACACGTTTCAACCACATCAGTCACAACTGCACAGATTTCACGGCCTTGTTATGCCTTTGCGCTGCCAGGCTAAAGAACCGTCCACTCTCAAGGGACGACTCTTAGCTCTTCACCCACACCTGTTCCAACCACATCTGTCTCAACCGTCTCGGGTTCCAAACTGCAGATGGTGTCATCACCACCACCTCAATTTCAGAAGTGTCCCCATCTCTTGCCAAAGGTAAGCGCTGCTATTTTGTTTCCAATACGATTCAAGACGCCCCTCAAGATTCTACCACTGGCCCAATCAATGGTTTAAGAGACACATTAACCTGCAAAACCCATCAGCTCCTTGGGTCCTTACCTAGTCCAAAGATGAAAAGTAGGGGCGCCTGGGTGGCTCAGTTGGTTAAGCGGCCGACTTCAGCTCAGGTCACAATCTTGCGGTCTGTGAGTTCAAGCCCCGCGTCGGGCTCTGGGCTGATGGCTCAGAGCCTGGAGCCTGCTTCCGATTCTGTGTCTCCCTCTCTCTCTGCCCCTCCCCCATTCATGCTCTGTCTCTCTCTGTCTCAAAAATAAATAAAACGTTAAAAAAAAATTTAAAAAAAAAAACAAAACAAAACAAAACAAAGATGAAAAGTAGACAGACGGCCAGGCTCATAAAAAGGCTTCAATCTTCTTTTCATAAAATTTGGGAAGGAGAGCTACAGGCCCGTAGTAACACGGCCACATGCAGCACTTTGATATGGTCAGTTCAGAACCCAAAGGAACTGACTTGGTGCCCGGGCAGGGACACAGAGCAAGGGACTGGGCGACCAGGCAGCCACAAATGCAGCATCCGCCAGCCCAATCCTAACTCGCACAGAAGACAGCGGTTATGCAAAAGTGCTAATTTTTCAAGATGCTCCCTAGAATCTCTAAAGTTGACTACAGACTGCTTGAAAACTAGTGTCATTCCAGGATACAAGCCCTGATGTCATGTAGTCTCACGGGAATAATAGCTGAAAAGGGAAATGTCACCCCAGACTCTCTCTTACCTTGTAACTCCAGAGCAACGTTGAGGCACGGGATGCACCTGGGCCTTTGAGTGACCTTAACAAGGTGCTTAACCTCTCCAGGCAACATTTCCTCGTTTGCAAAATGGGATCGTGGTCTGGATCTTCTAGGTTGTTAAGAGTTAAATGATGCTTTGCCCATTTAAGGGCACAGCAGGGCAGTGAACCTGCGCTGGGTCCTTCAGCTCCGTCGGAGGCCTTCTGTTAATCCTAAGCAGCAAGTGGGGGTGCCTGGGTGGCTCAGTTAAGCGTCTGACTTCGGCTCAGATCATGATCTCACAGTTCGAGTGGGTTCGAGTCCCACATTGGGCTCTGTGCTGACAGCTCAGGGCCTGGACCCTGCTTTGGATTCTGTGACTCCCTCTCTCTCTACTCCTCCCCCGCTCACGTTCTGTCTCTCTCTCTCTCAAAAATAAATAAATACGAAAAAAAATTTTTTTAAATAATAAAGAAAAAAATCCTAAGCAGCAACTGGCTCAAAGGACCAACACTCATGGTCACCAGTGTGTTTTGAGCATTTAGTCTGTAAGAAATGTGTTGCGTGTTTTTAGCCTCAAAACAACCCCAACGTGGGTTCTGTTATTATCCCCACGACAGATGGGATAACTGTAGGCCTGAGAGACTAAGCAAGACAGCCAGGAAATGCTGGTGCTGGGATTCAAATCCAGGCCGTCTGACGGCAGGGCCTCAGGCTCTAGCCATTATACCACACTGCCTCTCTGAGGAAGCATTTAATACATATTTGTGAAAGGATGGATGGGTTGACAAACACAATTATCTTGCCTTTTCCACCCTCTGGGACTTTTTTTTTCCTTCCGAATCAAAAGGAAAAACACTGATGTGTTCTCCCCGCAGATTCCAAGAAGAGTGGCATCTTGCTAAAAAAGCAAGCTCATGTGTTTATACTGATTTTAAGACAATTATTTCCTGAACCACATTTTTGCTTCCCTGAGGGTAGGTACTTACACACTTCCACATAATGACATCACCGTGCAAGGAGCAACAGCTCTTTGCTACAGGCACTTTTTTTCTTTGTAAATACAAAAATCCGATAGGCCGAAAATGTGTAGCCTGACAAATCACAAATCACAGTCTTCTACATGAGGATTTGAAGCTCAAGAATTTCAATGTACTTAATAACATTAAATCTGAGGCAGATGGCTGAATGCCTTAAGAAATCCCAAACTGTTAGGGGTATCCGGATGGAAATTCCGTAGCTGGGTTTGTATTGCTTTTCTCTAGATCAGAAAATGGCTGGCACCACCTGGTGGTTCTTTTTTCCTCATAACTCCCCATGAACCATAAAACTAAGATCTGGATGATATTCTTACTGTCCAAGCCATCCACGTACGAAAGCAGACAATCCTGGGGCACCTGGGTGGCTCAGTCAGATAAGGGTTCAACTTCAGCGCAGGTCATGATCTCACAGTTTCTGAGTTCAAGCCCCACAGCCTGCTTCTTCGGATTCTGTGTGTATGTTTGTGTCTCTCTCTGATCCTCCCCTGTTTGTGCTCTTTCTCTCTCAAAAATAAATAAATAAACATTTTTTTTAAAGCAAGCAAGCTTTAATTTATATCTTATTCATATAATTCTCATTAAATGTTGAACAAATTTAGTTTTTCTCCATATGGAGATATTCTCATCTCTAGAGCTTTCTCTTAAATATAGAACTTATAACAAAACATATGAGTTCCAAATCCCCAAGACTCACTCCCAGCCCACATGAGCACCCCTGACCTTACACAGCATAGGGAACTACTCATACCATTCACTCATTCGTGTGTAATTGTTAATAACCTTAATTGTGCCTTTGATGACGTAACTCCAATACATCCTGGGCTCTTCACCATTTTACAGGTGAGGACACTGAGGCTCAGACTAAATTAGGAACTTGTCCCAGAACTAGCAAGTAACAGAGGTGAGATTTCTTTTCTTTTCTTTTCTTTTCTTTTCTTTCTTTCTTTTTTTAATTTTTGAGAGAGCGCAGGTCGGGGAGAGGCAGAGACAGAGAGGGACAGAGGATCTGAAACGGGTTCTGTGCTGACAGCAGCGAGCCTGATGAGGGGCTCAAACTCTGCTCTGGAATCGAACCATGAGATCGTTGGACACTCAACTGACTGAGCCACCCAGGCACCCCAGAGGTGGGATTTCGTGTAAAATACAGTTTTACCTGTTCTCATAGTCCTCACTGCTCTGCTATCATTTGTTTTGTCGTGACAAGATGATGCTGATTAGTCCTAACATATCTGCATGAAAATGGAAAAGTTCCACTTTGAAACCTTAGTAACTAATGGCAGTTATGCTGAAACTTCCTGTTGCTGGAAATCGAAGTCAAGAGGCAGTTGTACTAGACACAGAACAAAAGCTCAAACAATTGCTAATTAGTTTCAAAGTTCAGTTGACCTTGGGTAGCTCTGAAACACTAAACTCCTTTTTCCAAAAGAAACTTTTACAGAGATAACCAGAGGCTAAGAACTACCCCAAAGATGGGAAGAGCATTTGTCAAACTTAAAGCCAGGATCAAGAAGAAACAAGTCAGAAGAAATCCACTTGTCCAACCTTGTGTCTCTAGGCTCCAAGAAGCATTTATCATGATGGTGCAAACAACAATCCTGAATGAAATTTCAGGTAGAGAAAATCAAATGGGAACCATTTGGGAGAGTTAAAAAGGTGAGCAAAATGAAGCCAAGTGATCTGGAATATTCCATGCCCCAGGTTGGCTCCGGAAAATTTTAATAAGATGCTCAGAATGGTATCCTGTGGACTGGGAATCCACACCAATGCTGAAGTACATTCACTCCTAGCCCCGCGGACTCAGCTCTTGATAATTCAACATCGACAAACGGTTGACAATCTTTAATTAGAATGAATTCAAAGTAACTTGAGGCACAGTTTGGACACAGAACCTCACTGGATTTTGGGTAGACTTACCCAACTTATATTGCATCCACTTTGCTTCGTGTGTATGTGTTTTCCTTCTAGAGGGAGAGTTTTCATTGAGGGGAAGAAAATAACCTTATAATTCATTAAGAGATGAAAACCTGTAGTGAGGAGAGAAGGAGCAGTGTAGTGAGCAACAGTGTGAGCTTAGTAGTTAAAAGCCTGGACGCTCGACACAGGTCGTCCTGAGTCTGAGCCCAGCCACCCGCAGGGGGACCGCTCCTGGTCAAGGTACTTAAACTCTCTGAGCTTCTCACACTTCTCCTCTTCAAATGTAACAGACTTCCTGCTTTGGTAGCCCTCAGAGCGAGCACTTCACCAAATATTTCTAGCCCTCTGTAACCGGGAACATGGGAAAGTCACACCTCTCCCGGACTCTTCCTTCTGGAATGGATGGGAGCATACGATTAGCTCTGGCCCATGAGCTGTGCAAGACGTGAGGTGTATCATGCCCAGTCCAAACACTTTACTACAGGACCAAGACCATCGAGAACCTTCTTGTCCCTTTTGGACAGCAACCAGTGATGCTGGGAGTGTGGCCTCTTTGCGGATCTGAATGAACGTGATGGGCAGGCCACTTCCCCACACACTGATGCATTTGAGGCGCAAGAATCCTGAGCCAAAAACAAACCTCTTTTCTTTTTTAACAATACTGGTATTTGGGAATTGATTATGTCTCTTACTTCAGACAATAAGGACTAACTGGCTACTTCATAAACAGGTTGCAAGAAGTAAATGAAATACTGCTGTTAAGATGCCCTAAGTATAGGGCACCTGTGTGGCTCAGTTAAGCCTCTGACTGTGGCTCAGGTCATGATTTCATGAGTTTGAGCCCCACATCAGGCTCTGTGCTGTCAGCACAGAGCCCGCGTCAAAAATCCTCTGTCTACCTCTCTCTCTGTCCCTCCCCTGTTCTCTTTCACTCTCTCTCAAAAATAAACATTTAAAAAAAAAAAAAAAAGATGCCCCTAAGTATTCAGTGAATGATTTTTTTTGGAAGAAACAAGCATTTCTCCCAGACAGGTACAAAATGATGAAATGGTACTCCAGGGTACTCTGGAGATAGATTATTTTCTTCACATCTAATAAGGAAGGAACTTAACTGAACTAAAATATAAATCAATAAAAAATCTTTTCCTTTCTTCCTAGCTTCCACTGAAGATTTGAGGTTGGTGCTTAGGAACCTCAAGAAATTCAACGCCAAAGAAACCAGCTCTCCCTTTCCAGATTCAGCTTCACACTAGAAAACTTCTCTGCAATGCAGATACATAGGTTACTTTATAGTAAGGTACAAAGAGTGAATATAAAGCAATTTATCAATTACGCACTACTATGGTTCAGAGTCACATAGTTTTCTTCTACATAACTGATACCAGAAGTGAAATAAAATATCACCAGCCAAATCCATTTCGATACCCTGTTTCTTTATAAAAAATAATGCTAATTTAAAGAGAACTACTTGGAGGGCGTCTGTGTGGCTCAGTCGGTTAAGCGTCCAACTTCAGCTCAGGTCATGCTCTCAGGATTTGTGGATTCAAGCCCCGAGTCAGGCTCTGTGCGGACAGCTCAGAGCCTGGAGCCTGCTTCTGATTCTGTGTCTCCCCCTCTCTCTGCCCCTCCCCCGCTCACACTCTGTCTCTCTCCCTCTCTCTCTAAAATAAACATTAAAAAAATTTTTTAAGAGAACTACTCGGGAAATGTTCTAAGAATTGAACCAGTGTGTTTGTGTTGTGGTCTACGTTTTGGTAAATTCCCAGTATATAATATAGGATGACTAACCAGTCCCATCTTGCCTGACATTTTCCCAGTTTTAGCACCTAAAGTCCTGCACACCCAGGAAAGCACTCAGTCCCAGGTCACCTAGGGCAGTCTAAGACTGCCGTAGTTCTAAGAATGCTCCATAGCCCCAGGAGCACTCTCGATCCAGGACAAACCAGGGTGGTTGGTCACCCTACTGCAAAGACATCCTTCAAGTGTCAAATAAGCAAGACACCTCTTCCTGGAGTGTTAAAATACGGGTAGGGACTTTACATCATCGAAAAGAGTCTGATATTAAAACAAAGATAGGTAATACAGTACTATATAAACTCTGGATGAACATTCAGGAAAATATTCAAGCAATTCAAGTATTGTTGAGCTTTTTGTTCTCCTTTTACAGAAGTACACAGGTGCAAAGGATTGATAAGCAAGTGGGGAAGAAAAGCCACTGACCTAAAAACACCTAGGGGGCAAAGTTCACTTCCCACTCTACCCCCCCTAAATTGCTACAAGCTTAGACTAGTCATTGAACTCCTCTGGGCCTCACTCACATTTTCTTTATTTTATAACAGTCCCTACCAGGGGCACCTGGGTGGCTCAGTCGGTTAAGCTTGTGACTCTTGGTTTCAGCTCAGGTCATAATCTCACGGTTTTGTGAGTTCAAGCCCCACACTAGGCTCTGCCCTGGCAGCACAGAGCCTGCTTGGGATTCTCTGTTTCTCTCTCTACCTCTCCCCAACTAATCCTGTATCTGTCTCTTTCAAAATAAATACATAAACAAAAACTTTTTTTTTTTAAATTTTAAACACTCCCCACTAAAAGGAGGGACTTTGCTTTGTTCACTACCATGCATACTGTACCCAGAACCACGCCTGGCACAGAGACATGCTCACTCCACACTGTTTTACTAAAGGAATAAATCTCTAAGCATGTGAGCACCAGAGAAACTGTCAAAGATGACACAAGTGAAAGTGTTGGCAAATTAATAAGGGCAAAGCTCTTTTTAAAATATTTTCTTTTATTTTTTTTTAACGTTTATTTTTGAGACAGAGAGAGACAGAGCATGAACGGGGGAGGGGCAGAGAGAGAGGGGTGAGTTCAAGCCCCACATCGGGCTCTGTGCTGACAGCTCAGAGCCTGGAGCCTGCTTCGGATTCTGTGTCACCCTCTCTCTCTGCCCCTCCCCTGCTCATGCTCTGTCTCTCTCTGTCTCAAAAATAAATAAAAACATTAAAAATAATTTTTTAATTAAAAATGTAAAATTCTACCAAATAAGTAAAACAAAAAACAAAAAACAAAAAATACTAGACAAGCATGTATACACACATATCCATTACCATAAAAAATGTTAGAAGATATGTCTGACATCCATATTTTAAGTAACTGGCAAAGTATTAGAAAGTATTTGTGGTTACTACTCTGACACCCACAGTACCCTTTGTGGGTTCATAATTCAAAATTTAAAAAGAAGTCTTGCGCGACTTATGACAATCACTAGATAGTCCAACTCAACCCAGATGTAGCCAAAAGATCAGTGGAAAGTGTAAATACTGCCTTGCTTATGTGATATGAATAGTTCTACAGGTGCATGTTTAATGCATTGGTAAGTGAGTTCCCAGCAGGGTCAAGATCTTCCCTGGCTCTTCAGTGCATACTCTGTGCTGATAAAATTTTTAACACAAGTTCCATCCCTCAAATGCCGCTGTATCAAAAGTCAGAAACACACACCACACTCTTCTCCACTGCTCGGAAGTTCTGATAGATCAAACACTTACTCATTTCTCTGCTCTACCCATCAACATAATATTACAGACACCTACGGTGAACTTCTGGATCAATAATGAACCTTAAGATGTTTCCAAAAAGGGCAACTAGATGACAAGGAAACAAAAGCAGTCTCTATCCACACAAGACCATGTTTTATTCACTCATTTTAAAAAGCTTTACCTGATACATTTTGTAGCTAACACGAAAAGTGGCTAACTTTCTGGGAGAAAATCGTCTTCTGGACCAAGAACCCTCAGAAACAGACAACAACATAGGTTGGTCGTGTGAAAATTCTAACCTTTTATCAAAAATAGTTTTGGGGGATGCCTGGGTGGCTGGATCGGTTGGGTGTCTACGACTCAGGTCATGATTTCACGGTTTGTGGGTTTGAGCCCCACATCGGGCTCTCTGATATCAGCGCAGAGCCCGCTTCAGATCCTCTGTCCCCCTCTCTCTCTCTGCCACTCTCAAAAATAAATAAACTTAAAAAAACTTTTTTAATAATAATTTTTAAAGCAGACAGAAAGAAACATAAAGAAATGCAACATACCTTCCTTTTTTCACTTTAGGGTTTGGCCATCCCAGTAACTTGAACAGTACTTTATATATACAAAACATCCGATCCTTGCATGAATGAATGAATAAATGAATGAATGAATGGTTCAGTGAATGAGTGAATAATGTCATTCCATCTGTCTTCTCTCAAAACGTCAGGAATTCCAATGGCAAAAGTTTCACGATCGCCATGCCCGTGTATTTTATATGAAGAGCCCACCAGATAAAGAAAAGTGGTTTCTAAGGTCCGAGTTAGAAGAAACATCCTTTCTGCAAAATGGGTAACTTTCAGATATAGTCACAAAAACACCCAGAGCTGGTCTTACAAAAACCACTCCAGGAAGCCTCGTTTAGAAGGAAGGGCACACAAAATGTCCTACCAGTAGAGCTCAGCCATGTGGGTTTTACAAAGGAGACACACACACTGGCTGTAGTGCCTGCCAGCTACGTGGGCTGCTAGGTCCCCAGGCTCATCTGGTCCCACCATAACCCACAGTTACCACACACCTCCCATGGTGACAAACCGTGACAGATTAAGTCACACCACTGAAAAAGGAAATACCTACTAAGGGTCCCTAAGTGAGGGAGAAGTATGGCACCTTGGAGATGTGAACAGCATCCTCTGATCAGGGGCTGGAGATACAAAAGTCTGCTGGGACCAGGAAAGTAACCTAAAAAAACACACCTGCTGGGCATTATACTAGGGGGGACAGCACTCACTGCAGCTGGAGAGGGTATGCCAGACCTCAAGGATAAAAATTTACAGTTAGGTTCTGGGCTAATAAAGGCAGCACCCTAATTTCACTGCGGGGCAATGTGTCCAGGTGAAAGCCACATGTCTTAGCCTCCCTCACAGTGTGGGGTAGCCAGGGAGGTACCCGTAGAGCTCGTGCAGATAACTTCCAGAAAAGCTTCTTACAAGAGGAAAGACAGCTGTCATTTGATCTTAACCCCTTCTATCCTTCTCACTTCTTCTGGCCTTGAACTTGGTCTAGGAGACTTACTCAAGGGGAGGACAAGAGCCTGACCTAGGGATGGCAGAACAGAGAACAAAAATTGGATGCTGCAATGGGCTTTAGATGTGCTGGACTATCTTCTCCCAGACTGGTCATTTCCTGGGAGAAAACCAATGTTGCTTAGGTTACTATCTTATAGTCTCTGCATTGTCATCCCAATGCAGTATCTAAATGATACAGAGCCCTAAGTGTTTCTAAGATCAATCAGAATGTTGACATAAATGAAAGCAATGAGGGCACAGTCACAGGGAAGACCTAGGGGCACCAGGGTGGCCCAGTCAGTGAAGCGTCCGACTTTGGCTCAGGTCATGATCTCATGGCTCCTGAGTTTGAGTCCCGCGTCAGGCTCTGTGCTGACAGCTCAGAGACTGGAGCCTGCTCCGGATTCTGTGTCTCCTTCTCTCTCTGCCCCTCTCCCGCTCACGCTCTGCCTTTCTCTCTCAAAAATAAACAAACATTAAAAACAAATAAATAAAATTTTAAAAAAAGAAATGGGAGACCTAGTGGCTTTGGAATCATAGGTACAGATGTGACTGCTGGCTATGCCATGTTCTAGGGAACTGGCTCACCTTGGGCAAGGTTCTTAACAGTCCTCGGCTGTGCCACAGAGGCTCTAGGCTCTAGGTAAACACAACTCCCTGGAGGAACACAAGGATCACACTCAACTGTTTACCTGAAGCACTCAGCACCCTAGCCAGCAGACAGGATGTGCTCGGGGAAAGGAGTATTAGGAGGAGGAACCCATTTGAGTCCCAAGATGGAAAACAGCTTTGTAAAATGTTTGGTTTGAGACCTGCAGGTACAAGATCAACAGCACTAAAGACGTGGAAGGAAACTTAATTAAATAAGTGACGCCAGAAGGGGGCAGATGGCACACGGTAACTTTTAAAAACCAAGTCTGGATAGTCATTACCCCCAGTGTAGGTGAGGAAAAGGGCACGCTAAACCTAGCAGATGGGCAGTGACACCCCTTCCTCCATTTACTCAAGTACATCCAGTCACTCATTCTTGCCCTTGTTCATGCAAGCCACAGTCCCTGGGAGCTTCTCACGGGTGAGGCACCCCTGGTTCACCAGTGAAGACCTGACAGTGAGCACATGCACGCGTGCACATACCCCTTTGTTCTTCCACAGCTTCCTGTCTGGAGCGCTGTCCAACAATTCTCTGTGATAAGGAAAATATTTTACATCTGCACTGTCCTAGAATGCAGCCACAGTTACAGAGCACTGGAAACATGGCTCTAGCAACAGAAGGCTATTGTTATTGGGGTTTTTTTTTTTTAATTCTATTTCGTTTTCATTAGTTTATATTTCACATTAAGTAGCCGTATGTGGCTAACGGCTACCACAGAGGATAGTGCAGGTGCAGGCATGTCTAAGATGCAGCCCTCACGGTGGGAAGAAGAACAAGCAAGGAAAATGTTAGACTCCAGAGGGACGGACTGCAGGACTTAGCTCAACAGCACCCCCGCACGCTCATAACGCTGTGTGCCAATTAAACAGCTCACGTGTTCACCTTTTCCGTTCCTACCCTCTCCCCACCCGACTCTGTGACATGCCTTCTCAGGTGTCAGAAGTTAAAAACGAATGGCAGATGGCGATGAACGCTTGACGTCCTTCATTCAGGTGTCCATCAGAGCACTGAGTCAATGAACTGAGTTACCCAAACCGATTTCGTCCAAACTGCGTGCTTCCTTCCCACACATCCCTGCACAGAGAATTACACGGTCACCTTCACATCAGGTGACACAATGTGGCAGCACTGAAGAAAACAAGGAATCTAAGAGAACACACCAGGCTTTGCTCCTCTCCATTCTGACCTATTTCAGGGGAGTATGGATGCCATGTCCTAAGCCTTCATGTCAATAGTACTTTTTTAAGAGGTCATATTTTCCCCAGTATGTGACACCTGGGGCACAGAAGTTGGGAGCCCATAGTCTCCCTCCCCCTCCCTTCCGCAAAGCTGGAATGGCTCGCATTGTAGTCAGCGGCAGGAAGGAACAGTACCTTCTTTTTCCATGGGAGTTTTGGGGCCATCTCAAGCCCACAAGACATCTATCTAATGGAGGGGAACTCAAATCACCCCTGAGGCCACACTTCCTGTTCTCTCAACTGAGTGACACATTAGAAAGTGTCAACCAGCCACCAGAAAGTCAGCAATCACATGTAAACCAGTATAACCCAAGTGCCCTGTTCTCTAGGCAGGAATCAGCCAGACCAAACAGAGGCAATGGGGCTTAGCGGGGGCTCATGGCCACTGCACGCACACAAATACACCTGGCAGAAAGGCAGCCTTATTTCTCAATGGGAGCTGGCCTTTGTTCACAGGGTCAGTTTGTAAAGTCATGGTCAGCAGCATTCGGAATAGAAAACAGAGCTAGTCTTTCTGAGCAGTTTCCTGCAAGGAGGAAACACTAACACTCACAAAATCTAAGGCTGTTTTAGATTTGGGGCACCTGGCTGGCTCAGTCGGTAAAGCATGCAACTCTTACCTCCAGGTTGTGAGTTCAAGCCCCCCTTGGACACAGAGCTTACATTGAAAAAAAACATTTTTTTAAGGCTGTTTTAGATTTTATGAACCATCAAAACACAAAAAACAAAGCCACATACTCTATGGTTTGGGATATGTCCTATTTGTCACATTTTAACAACTTAAAAATGAATGAAATTGTGTAATTATCACCGTATGTTTGTTGGCAAATCAATACCCTTTCCGGCTATGTCCAATTTACACCTGTTAATCCTTGCATTGCTCTGCACACAGCAGATATCACCATCCCCAGCCCATACCAGAGAAAAACAAGAACCGAGGGCCATGGCCAGGCCTGCAGTTCAGAGCCCAGTGGCTCTTCCCCACCAGGGATATTTGCTACATCACAATAAGGGAGTTGGTCAGCAAGACTGTGGTTTTTGGCTCTACAGTCAGTTTATCTCCCAGAAAAGAATCTGAAGCGGAACAGGATTGAACACCCCCAAATAAGCCTCTGGTGTAGGATTACCCTGACCTGATTATTTTCAAGAAACAAAGAAGTTCTGAAAACCGAGAAGAAGCAACCCTTTTGTAAGAGACGTTTACATTTATAAGAAAATCTATTTGTAGACGTGTCTCCCTCTCTGGCCAGGAAGGGGGGAAGGACTAAATCACCAAAGACTTCTCAATAAAGAAGGTGTGGACTTCAATCTGCATAACACCCTTACCCTTGTTTACTGAGCTCTTCCTGGTACCTCCCACAACTGGCTTCCGCTTCCCCCAACCTCATGCTTTTGTCTCCAGGTGAAGAAGGTATTCAGGGTGGTAGCTTGCATTTTGGGGGGTGAGTGTTCCTGGGTATCTCCCTTGTAAACAAAACACATACATGTTATTGTTTGTTTTCTCGTGTTAGTCTGCCTTTTATTATAGGAGATTTCGGCCAAGAACCTCGAAGGGTAAAGGGAAAGTTATTTTTCCTCCCCTACAAACCTAAACAGGTATAAATCTGAGATGCTCCCGTTCGTGAAATCCTGAACATTGCTCTACACTAGGAAGCTAGTTAGGTGGTGCTGTAGTCTGCCACCCACAGAGATGGGGTGGATTCAGAGCCTCCAGCTTCAACCTATGTTCTATTCTTTTCAGGGGGGACACAGAAAACATCCCTTAGGCATTTAAAAGGAAAAAAGAAGGGAAGGTGGGAGGGAACAAATTGGCCTCACTACGCATTTCAGGGATTAATAACGATTCACATGGGGTGCCTGGCTCCCTCAAGTCCACAGAGTGCAGGACTCTTGATCTCAGGGTCGTGAGTGTCAGCCCCACACTGGGTGTAAAAAAAAAAAAAATTTAAAAATTCATGAAACCCTAGTGTTTTCAATAGTACTGATTCTAAAATGGTCATAACAAGCACGATATTTTAATAATGGCTTAGGCATAAATGTGATCCTCACCACAGAACAGAAATTCATGACCGACAGAAGCTTCGAGACAACTTCAGAAAGAACTCACTGCTCCGTGTTGCTCCATAATACGAAGTGATGTTGTAATTTACAGAGCTCAACAGCATGATTAGGAAAAAGTGCCGTGCCTCCCAAGTACGACACAAGCCAGCTGTTACAGAGACAATACATCGGTGGGTCTCTGAGGCATTCAACTAATTTTTAAACCTGTACACTTGTGAGAATGCTTGGCTGGGTAATGCTATTAAAAATTGTGAAAAGACGAGAACCAGGATTTACAAAGTTCTAATAAGAGAAAACTAAACCATTGCTTCTTCCCAGCAGGAACTGAAAATTCCTTTACCTTCAATTCAATTGTACTCATTATTTCTTCTTGGGATGTAATTGTACCAATCTCTGTCCTCTGGGAAGAGGAAAGGGGGAGGAGAACAGCACCGTGACCCTGAACCTCTGCTTTTTAAAACCACCAAGGGCCTGCTCTTCTTATCTCTGCAAGAAACTCCTCATCTGTGATAACGTGGCATGAGACAACACTGCAATTTTCAAGAATTATTTTATGCAAATAGATCGCCTCCGTCTGCATATAAATTAAGAGTAATAAATCCTATTTTCTCATTGACTTATATTACGATTTCAGAGTTCATTCATCTTCACTTCTGACTGAGCTGACACCAAATTTCTCTGCATCCCCCATGAATACAACTGGAGCCTTCCAAACTTCCAAAGAGCAAGAAATTCTTATCATGGGCAAGAAGGGATCAATTACAGGCTGGATGCTGGCTACGTGCCAAGTGTTGTGCTCTGTGCTTTAAATACGGCACTTCAGTTAGTCCTTATGATAAGGGAGTGTGGGGCAAGGTGAGGGCAAAACACTGACTGGCACTGCCCCCGTCCCACCTGGTAGAATATGTGTGATATTCCTCGGACACTCCTGGCTACCCAAGAACAAAGGAAGGGGGTTTAAGTGCTTGCCGAGGTAATGTGGGAAACTACGGCAAATGAAAAACTGAATTCCTTTACTGCCTACAGCCCATTGACAAGTCCCTGACACCAGCAGAGTGACCTCCCTCTAGGAGCTCAGCTGCCTGGATGACACTTTGCTAGGGGCCAAAGAGAACCTTAACATTATCCCAACCTTGAGGATCCTGTAAGTCTACTTCCTTTATCTCAACTGCCTCAAGATATATGCTGGCAATCATACTCCAAGCTTATCACCCCCCATATATATATCTGAAAGGTCTCATGACTGAGGTTTTATCGAATGATAATAAATGGTATTCCCCTAGCAACAGCTAGCTCCTCAAGGCCCTGGAAACCTTGCTTCCAAAATTCCATAGAGACTTACTCTATCCCTGACCTCCTCCCAACCTGAGGGTATATAATAATGAGTTATCAGTCAAGACTCCAGTGCAGCTCTTCCTGCCCATGGGTCCTGTCGCCATGCTTTAATACAATCACCTTTTTGCACCAAAGACCTCTTCCAGAATTTTTTTTTTCTTAGCCATCGGCTCTGGACCGCCCCACCATCACCCCAAAACCTCATCACTTATACCAGAATCCAAAACCTCATCACTTATACCAGAATCCTAGACCAGATACGGATGGAGCCACCTTTACAGACGGAGACCAACAGGGGATTGGTGGGGGGAGCAAGCAGAGCAGGGCAGTGTGAGTGCTGGTGTATCTGGCTTTGCAGCCCACAAGCTTCTTCTCCCTCCACACTAACTCAAACGAGGGGGAGGCCACAGGGATCTCCGGATCCATTTTCAACAGGCGCTGTGAGTATTCTCCATGGTAATGGCAGCCTCAGCCAGGTGCCACGGGGATGGTCCCTCTAGGATCGAGTCACCAGCATGCCCTCCCTAAAGGCACCTACTGTACTACTGAAGGGAAATCCTCTGGGGCGAAAAGCAGGATGGGCTGACGGTGAAGATTGTTCCCTCTTCTTCCATTTCCATCAGCCTCTGGGAAGAGAGACCATCCTTTTCTAGGTTTACACTGGGTTTGACAGGACATATACATTCTCAGGGCCATTCCAAACAATCATTATTTTTCCTTCATTTCTCATTTCTTATAAAGTAACACAACAATTTCAAGTAAGTGGGACACAGGTTGTCCTTTTAATGAAGGTCCTTTATTTTAGCGGCATTTCGGAGGATGTGAGAGGGTCACAGTATGTATGCCCTGTGACCATGGGGCAAGGGTCACCCTCACTTTAAGAGTGACAGAAAGCACACTCTCCTCACTGCAGTTTTTCAGCTACAGAGAAAGACAGGACCGGGCTTTGCTTTCTCGCTGCTGCTTCTTGTTTGCAAAGATTTCTTCAATGAGCCACATTCCTTATCAAAGATCACAAAGTAGAAACATGGAGACTGAACACATCCCTTGTAAATATATCATTTGCCAACACAATGTTTTTTAGTATTTTTTTATTTTTTTAACTTTTATTCATTTTTGAGAGAAGAGAGAGACAGAGCATGAGCAAGGGAGGGGCATACAGAAAGAGGGACAGAATCCGAAGCAGTCTCCAGGCTCTGAGCTGTCAGCATAGATCCCAACACGGGGCTTGAACTCACGAACCGTGCGATCATGACCTGAGCTGAAGTTGGATGCTTAACCAACTAAGCCACCCAGGCGCCCCTCTGACCATACCCACCTGAAATGTGCATCTAACTTTCCTTTAACGACCAATATAGAACAACCAATAAAAACCCTTATAAAGCATTTTTCACGATGTTAACATGCATATGCAGTCCATGTGCTAAAAGAGGGTCAGGCACCGGGAGATGGTCGATCTGGAGCAAAGGGTAAAGTCTGTTGCACAAACATCACATATTTCCACAAAGAGTATGCCTTGCAAGAGGCATAGGCACAGGGGTTAAGAGCTCACATGCTGGGTGTGAATCCTGGTTCTTCCTGTCCTCGGCAAGTTACATCTGGGCTCAGGTTTTCCTCCTATAAAACGGGGCAACAGCGGCACCTATCTGCTAGGGCTGATGCTTATGAACGTAACAGGTTCTGCCACAGAGGGAGTACCCAGTGATAGCCTGAATTGCTAATTCCTTCAATTGGAGCCCTATTCCTTTCCTGTCTCTGAACTTCCCCATCTCTAGATCATTCTTTTTTTTTTTTTCTAGATCATTCTTAATAGCATCACCACCACAGCAAACTTGTCACAAATAGCAACATGGCAGGGTCAGCTATTCAGTTCTTCTGCACCCCATGTACCACACCTAGACCCCATTCCCCAGGTCCCTGTGCAGCTTGGTGGGGTCAGGAAACCAAACTGTAGCCAAAGGATATGTGCACAGAGTGACAAGAGGCTATTTCTAGACTTGACATAGAAAAAACTTCATGATATTCCCAAGTTCTTTGCTCCTCCACCAGCTTGTTACAGATGTGCCAAGGGATACGGCAGCCCCACGGTGAAGATCGCAGAGCAAAAAAATTGGAGGGGCCTGGGACCCTGAATCACCACTTGAAGGAGCGTCGCCTGGCAATCAGAAACATCCCTTCTAGATATTATGTAAAGAAATTAATTGCTGTTATGTGGAGTCACAGACATTCTGGAACCGATCTGATACGGCAGCTAGCATTACCCTGACATAATCAAATCTGGTAAGATTACTCTCTCCCCGTTACCTACAGAACGAAAACGGACTTTACCAGCATGGCAGGAAGGTCTCCCCAGTCCAACCCCAAACTACTGTCCCAAGCCCACTTCCCACGAAGAAGCCACTAATGTGCCTAGTACTTAAGTACCAGACATCACCAGATGGCCTCCATCCTTGAAATCCTTACTTTTAGAGGCCCTTCTATCAGAAGAGCCCAAATCCTTAATATGTGACAAAATTTTGATTAGCCTTCAAGGATCACTTCATTCACCACTCCTCTGAGAAACTCATGGGTGCCTGGTCACCATGTCCTCTGGCTCCCAGAATAAATAGAACAGACTAGATTCACTCCTTTAGTATAGGAGTACTACTTATTATGTAGTAAATTGCCTCTGTATTTTCACACCTTGTGTGTGCTTCTGGAAGGTAGAGGCTAAGAACTCTTCAACTTCACGTTCTCAAGCCTTAACACACTAGCTGGCATAAGGAAGGACTGGGTAAATGTTATATGAGTAAATACGTAAATGCAAAAAAGAACAGGGGCATATTCCAGGCACCATTACGTAATATCTATTTGGCCTCAGTAGCCCAAAAGTGAGGCTACTTCCTCGGTGCAGTTCCTTGGCAGGTCAGTGACATCTGTCTAGAGCCCAGTCTAAAGTCTGTAGATTTAGACACTGAATTCCAGGGAGCCAGATGAGAATGTTGGTAAATTGAGGCAAATCTACTCCACTGCTAGACCGAGAGCTCAAACCCTCTAATCCAACCATCAAAATGGATGAAATGGATAAAAAATCGGCAATAACCTAAATGCCCCCATTTGCCTCAATAAAACTAGAAATAAATTAAATAACCCTCAAAATAATTTGTTACGTAATGACATATCCATAAGCGGAATTTTACTCAACTATAAAAACTGATAGAGACCAACTTTTCCCATCCCAATTCATCCTCTACATCTTGGTCCTCAGAATACCACTGTGGTGACAGTTCCTTGGGCATCGAGACCCCTCTGCCATACACCTACCAAATAACTTTCCTTCCGCATTCCTTCACATGCCCACGTATGATTATTTGATTATAGTCTGTCTCTCCCACAAATATTAAGTGAATGACAGTGGAAAAAATGTCTGTTTTTCAATTTTTAAATAGGATAGCAAATGAATGGATGAAAGAATAAATGAATGAACATTCAACAAATACTGACAGGAAAAAATAATGTACTTGTGGATGAAAAAAATTGATTACGTGTTGCTTGTTCGGCATAATCCTATTTTGTGAGGGAAAAATGCTATACCCAACTGCCAGCATGCACAAACACACACACACACACACACACACACACACACACACACAGGAACCTCTGGAAGGTTCTTCGCCAAAATGTCAACGGTGGATTTTTCTAGCAAAGATAAAAACATCTGCGTGAGGTAATGCTGACCCCATTCAGAAGAATCCAGGCTCTTCCTCCTCCTTGGTCCAGTTCAAGGTAGTATCCCCTTGAGTGAGGTTTGAAATGGACAACTTCCATGAGCAGGTGGAGGAGAGGCCCAGCTTTCTGCCTTGCTCTCCAATTAGGAAACCAGCAGCTGTTATGGGAAAGTGTAGACTGGCCATTCCAGCCATCCGTCAATGCAGTGAGATGGCAGAGCCCAGGATGGGAGCCGAGTGGCCAGACCAGCCACATCTGGCAGTGGGCAGCGAGCTGCATATCAGAATGGAGAAAAACAGGTCTTTTATTCTAGTTTCCCAGCCTGAGCCGGTTCACCATGGAGAGGAGGAGATGAAGAATGAATGGAGCAAAAGTGCTCTGTGTCCTTACCCTTCCTCTTTCCTCCAGGCTGTTTGGGGGGGAACCAGGTGGCTTTCCATGGCGATTTACTGGAAACAGTGGACTAATGTGAAAGTCCCATCTACCCGCTCTGTCACTGTTCAAATTCAAACTACAGGCTCCAAATGGAGATTTTGCCAAAGCTACAAAAATTAGAACAATCGAGATTTTTATTTGCAAGGCTGGCATGGACAAAGGAATATATGCACACGTTCATCATTATCACAATGATATATATAAACCCTTCCCTTCGATACTCTAGGTAAGTACACCTATTATTCTGCCATATACACATGTACACAAACACATACTGCATATTTTATATACAGTAAAGTTTATAAAAAATCAAAAATAGGAGAAATTAAGCCAGCATAGGCTTATATTCTTTGCTGTTTGATGGAACCACTTTCTCCTAGAAATCTATCAAATAAATCATTTAGGATGTGTGTCTATATGAAAATCTGGAAATATCCTAAACTATCACTAAAAAATGCTATACCAAAAAGGGGAGTACTTTGCGAACTTTTAAGACCACAAATGCAGCTGCTCATGTAGAAAGATGTTAGTGATACAATATTAAGAGAAAAACAAGTCTTGAAACACTATATATATTATTTGATTCATCTTTTAAAACACATACACTTTATATATATATGTGTGTGTGTGTGTGTGTGTGTGTATATATATATATATATGAGAATGAATATATTAAAATATAGAATAGAGAAATATATGAACATCAAATGAAGGTATAATACAAACGGAAAATAATAATCATGGCTGGGAGGGGTTACTGATGTGGCTGTCTTGTATTTTTTTCTTTTATTTTCTATTGTTTTCTTTAAAAATGAGATGAACAATTTTTTTAATTTTAAAAAAGGTTGGAACCAATAAAGAAAACTCTAAAGGAAAAAAGAAGAGACATTGAGAAGAGCCAGCTGAGAAACTAGGTCCCATCAGAATAACCTGCATAAGCTGGGGTGCCTCGGTGGCTCAGTAGGTTAAGCATTCAACTTCAGCTCAGGCCATGATCTCACCATCCATGGGATCAAACCCCTTGTCAGGCTCTGGGCTGACAGCTCAGAGCCTGGAACCTGCTTTGGAATGTGTGTCTCCCTCTCTGCCCCTGCCCCACTCACGCTCTGCCTCTCTCCCTCTCTCCCCATCGCTTTCTTTCTCCCTCTCTCTTTCTCTCTCTCTCAAAAACAAATAAACATTAAAAAGGGAGGGGGGGTGCCTGGGTGGCTCAGTCAGTTAAGCAGCTGACTTTGACTCAGGTCATGAACTCATGGTTCGTGGGTTTGAGCCCCATGTTGGGCTCTGTACTGACAGCTTAGAGCCTGGAGCCTGCTTCAGATTCTATGTATGTCTGTCTCTCTCTCTCTCTCTCTCTCTCTCTCTCTCTCTGTCCCTCCCCTGCTCATGCTCTGTTTCTTTGTCTCTCAAAAATAAATGAACATTAAAAAAAAGAAAAAAAACATTAAAAAAAAAGGAAGAATCTGTAAGCTGGGTTAGGGACCCAAAGAACTTGAACAGACACTGGGTATCATTTATATGGATACAGAGTCAAGACAATGTTTGCACCCCGGGTATCACCCGCCCACTAAACCTTCCCACAGGGCTCCTCCCCATCTCTCCCCTCCCTCCAGGTATCCAAACTTTACTGCTAAGGTTGGCTGTTTCTAAGGCTGGGGTGCTGCCATGTTCAGCAAATAAACTAAAAAATCACCTAACTCAGGGCTGCTCACCAAGCAGAGAAGAGGCCAGGTAGTTAGCACAAGAGACAAGAGGGGGAGACTGTGGAGCAGTTCATGGTGGGGACTAGGGTCAATCACCAGGATGAGCAGCCACTCAACTACTCCTGACTGTCACCAGGCAGGACGCAAGACCAGCTGTGTCCACCCATCTTCAGATCTTTTTAAGGAGAAACTGAAAACTCAGAGGTAGGTCTGGGAAATCTCCTGATATTTTCAGTAACCATTACTAAATGGGTTCACCTTCGAGTGAGTTGCTGCTGCTTTTTTTTTTTTTTTCTAAGTAGGTTCCACGCCCAACGTGGAGCTTGAACTCAGGACCCTGAGATCAAAAGTCACATGCTCTACCACCAGATGCCCATTAGGTGAATTACTTAACCCTGCAGCTTAGTTTCCCTATCTATACATTGGAGATAACAACAATATCTGCTTCACAGGGCTGTTGTGATATTTAAATGATTTAATCCATACAAAGTACTTTGAAAGTTACCAAGCCCAAGGTGAGCCCTGAGTGTTTATCATCATCCAACCACCACCTCCCACAGGCCACTCTGAACAACCATGCCTGATGGTTCAGCGCTCTGAGGGCAGGGCCAGGGCCTCCGCTAGCTGTGTTCTCCTGACCACAGGCATGACAGCAGGCACCCTAGCGGGCACCCTGCAAGCAGCAGTGTTTTCTGGATGCATGAATCAATAATGGAATAATTCCCAAGCAGTTAGGATACATGAAGCACCTCTTGCATCACCAGCTCAGACAAACCTTATCTCGAACAGCATGACTGGGCTGCCTCGTAAGCAGCCTCCTGGTAAGGCTGCCCCTCACACTGGCCTCTAGAGCCTCTACCTTTTACTTGCACTTTTAGAATTCCGCTCTGGTTGGAGACTAGGGATATGGGAGGTGTAGGGATGATGGAAACAGATGGCAGTCCCAGGGGGGACTCCTTGTAACTGCTGATCTATCAGGAGTCTTAGAAGCCACTCCCCCCTGCCCTGTCATTTGTTTACGCGTCTCCCTGCTGAGAAAAATCTTTTGGTCCATATGCTGTTCTGGAAAGTTGGCGCCATGTCAGAAGGAAGAAGTGAGAAATGTCCGTGGCTCTCTACCATGGGCATCTCGCCTGCCCCAGGCTTGGGAGCCTTTGTGAGACCAAATGTTACCTCAGCCATCTTGCCTGTGAGTCCTGCCTTGAGGGAAAACCTCAAATCGCTCTGCAGACAAGGACAAAGAATAACAATTGTTATTGTAACAACGTGTGGCCCACCCCACACTCCACACTGTCAACAATCCTTACCAACCTGACAAGAACCCTTTCAGCTAGGTATTAATATTCCCACTCTACAGAGGAAGTAAGCAAATCTCAAAGAAGTGAAGGAACACGCCAAACATCTAATGGTAGAACTCAGATTCAAAAGGGAATTTGACCTGAAAGACAAGGTCCTTAATCATTTGGTCATTTCACTTCCCAGAGAGATTCTCAGGGCTGGGGGAAACATCTCAGTATTTCCATGTGTCAGTCCCAAGGCCTCCCACCAACCATGCACTTATCATCTATCTCTGGGACAGTGCTTACAGACATCCAATCTTTCCTCCTCTGAATGCCATTGGAAATCTGTTGGCACTATTCCCTTGAGCAGTCATTCATTTGTAGTTTTGACTACAAGTCATTCATCTTGTAATCAAAAACTACAAGCCTGGGTGGCTCAGTCAGTTGAGAGTCCAACTTCAGCTCAAGTTGTAATCTCACAGTTCTTGAGTTCGAGCCCTGCATCGGGGTCACTGCCCCTCACCCGCTCACACTCTCTCTCAAAAATAAATAAAACATTAAAAAAAAAAAAAAAAAGCAAAAACTACAAGCCATCAGGGAGCCTGGGTGACAAGATGAACCATTCCAGCATCACCCAGCTTGACAAAGCCTTGTTAAATGAGTTCTTAAACCCTTTTAGCTAGATTATAGGACAGAATGGTCTTTAATATTTTGCATGTTTTATCGAATCCTTGAGCCCTGTCTGTGAGCCCACCCTGACTACTCCGTTTAATATTATCATCTGCTAAACCTCAGACATTTTCAATGCCCTACTCTTTTTTCCAGAACCCTTATCAACTAATATACTTCATAATTTACTAATTGATGGCTTATCATGTGCCTTACCCTACCTGCTTATCCGTGCTAGACTACACCACTCAAAGGCAAGACTCTGTCTGTTTTTTTAACGAGTATATTCCCAGCGCCTGCAAGACAGCCTGGCACAGGAGGCACTCAGTAAATACTTGCAACCGTGCTAGACTCAAATGAAGCTTCTTGCCTCTGGGTTCCTAAAATTCTAGGGCTCTCGTGCTGCCTACTGGAAAGCAAGGACAAGAGACACATGTGGAGCATGTGGCATAAGGCCTGGCACAGGGTGTACATTCACTACCTCCTCCCTATTCTTTACCCAGAACATGAAATCTGTGTTGTATTCTGTATCTGGCTTCCCAGATTGAGCCGCTGATGACTTACCCTTACCACGGACCAAGCAACGTCTGAGGTTGGAAAAGGCATTCTTCATTAAATGCAATTCCTCTTTTAGAAAGAGCTGTCTATTCTACCAAGGACGCTGAGCATTTATTTCATCTGTAGACAGAAGCTTATAATGTTGACAAATATCTGTAATGATCAGTAAACAAATATGGGAAGGGGAGGGACTGGATATATACATTTTTTAATTCCCAAGACCCAAGGTCAATTCAATACTGGAATAGCAGGCATGGGCCTCCAGTGATCCTTCAGGTTCAATGTAAGTGAATGAGGAGAACTGTCCAAGTGATAGAGAAAAGCTCTGCAGCAATGAAGTGCAGGCATATTCCTTTCATGGGGCTTTGCAGATACTGCGCTTTTCCAGAATGAAAGCTTGCAGCAACCTGCATGGAGCAAGCCTATCAGCGCCATTTTGCCAACAATCACTTGCTCATTCATGTCCCTTGTGTCGTATTCCGGTAATCCTTGTAATATTTCAAGCTGTTTCATTATTATTATATTTGTTATGGTGATCAGCTATCAGTGATATCACTGACTGAAAACTCAGATGGTTAGCATTTCTTACCAATAAAGTATATTTTTCATTAAGGTATATGTATGGCTTCTTAGACATAATGCTCTTGCACACTTAATAAACTATAATATAGTATCCACCTAAGTTTTATATGCACTGGGAACCAAAAAACATTCATTTGACTTCCTCTATTGTGATACTCACTTCACTGCAGTGATCTGAAACCGGACAAAGGATATATCTAATATATGCCTGTATTCACATTCTGATCTCCCCACAAGACCTTGATTTCCCAGAGGATAAGGGCAGTGTCTCAGGGAATCTTTAAATCCCCTGGCCCCAGCACGATGATGGGCCAAAGCAACACTCATTGAGACGGGGGCAGGGGATAGAAACAGGGAGGGAACCAGAAAGGGAGAAAGTAAGGATGTCTAGGAAGGACAGGTGGGAAAGAGGGTGGAAAGGAGACAGGAAGGAAGAGAAGAAGAAAGGAAGGGAGAAGAGAACAGGATTGTGCACATAGGAAGACGACCGTTTTAGTAAAAAAAAACAATTTTTTTAAAGAAATGAAAACAAACATGATCTTCATGCTTTTTTTATGCCTGCCCATAGGTGTATAGAGACAATCAACCTGGTAACACTGGGGTGGGACTCACAAGGTTTAAGACTGGAGAGGAGAATGCCAAAAGTTTTTCTTCATGCACTTCTGCCATGCCTGACTTGCTCTGCTATAGGGACTGAGTGACACGGCAGAGCTGTCCCCCTGAGACCACAGCACTGAGAGAAAAGAACATGGCAACTGCAGAGGAGAAAAGGGACAGAGTAATTAGGGGATCCTGGGTACTTCCCAGGAGGCAAGTACTAGATCTCAGGGGGAGAGCAGTCAGCAGCCAGACCAGAACAGCCCAAAACATGGCAGATGGAGTGAGATGCAGAAAAAGGAACAAGAAAGGCACTTTCACCTTGGACCAAACTCAGGGATCAGACATCAGAAAGAGCAGCACAAAGGACTGCAGGCAGAAGTCGGGAATCTGGGCTCCTCAGCACCATCTCGATGTAAAGTTTTCTAGTGAATGCTGGAAAAGAAACTCAAAGCCTTGCCCAGGAGATGAGGCTAAATATGGAAAGCAATTTGCCACCTTTCCTTTCTCCTTCGCCCCATATAGTCAGGGACCCTTCTTGGACTATTCTAGAAAATCCTGGAAGAATCACTCTTGCCTTTTGTGATCCCGCCAATATCCACAGTAGTTCCCACATATTCATGTCTATAAGCAAGGACGCTGTTTATGTCAGGTCGGCCTCCCAGAGTCTCTGCAATCAGAATTCTTAACTCTACCAACTTACAAGCTGGGGACCTGGGGGAAGTGACTGGTCTTCTCAGACCTCCAGCTTCCTAACTGGGAAAATTGCGAAAGTAATAGTACAGAGCTCACAGGGTTACTGAAGACATTAAATTAGCTAATTCCAGTAGCACAGTGATTAGCACACAGGAAGCTCTTGGTAACTTTTAGGCCATGCTTCATATACTATTCACAATCACCCTGTGCTACAAGTGCTTATTATTAGTTCCATTTTACAGATGAGAAAAATGTGCCTCAGGGTGAAGTAAGATTCCCAAAGCTAAACAGCTAGTAAATGGCAGTCAGAGTTTGAATCCAGATTGAAAACTCACGTTCCCAACTCATAATTATACTCTTTCCTGCTCATCCACTTCCTTCACTAACATGCCTTAACATATTCTACCCACCCATCTATTCTTTTACGCCTCTATCAATTCCTCTTCCTCTCTCCTGTTTCTGACCTACACACACATCCATTTTTTTTTTATTGAACACATACTCTGAGCCAAAGAGCTCAGAGAAACATGTAAAAAGACGATGATCAAAAATCAGATCCCATTTCGCTGTTTTCTAAAGCCAAATGCATGCCTACCATCCATCCCAGTTCTTTCACACCTATGTAAATACACACAAGAAATGAGTGTTTCTGTCTACCAAAACACCCCAACAAGAATAAATACAGAATTTCCGTTAAAAATAACCCCAACTACAAATGACCCAGATGCTCCTGAAAAGAAGAATGAATAAATTGATTATTGTATATTCATATAATGCAATATTACACAAGCAATAATAAATGACTGAGACAACAGCAAAATAGATATATCTCACAAATAACTATGTTGACCAAGTTAAACCAGGCAGAGAAGTGTACATACTAGAGCTTTTATTTGAAATTCAAGAGCAGGCAAAAAATGTATGGTTAAAGAAGCCAGCACAACAGTGACTTCTTCAGAAAGACAGTACTGAGTAGGAGGAGGCACAAGGGAACTTGTAAGAGTGCTTCTAGATCTTGATCTGGGTGATGGCTACTCAAGAGTATTTAGGTTTAAAGGTCACAAAGGTCACAAAGCTGTATTTAATATTAGTGCGCTTCAGGCATTTTATGTATTCTAAGATTCAATTGAAAAAAAGAACAAAAGGTAATAAAAATATCTAAATTCATTTCACTGCAGAGGTCTCCAGGGTTTGGGGCAGTAGCCAAGATGGCGGGCTTTGGCGCTATCCAAGGAAAAGTGCTGACTTGCCTCTGAGCTGAGACCTGAGACAACCCTGTTTGCAGAAATGGGACTAGTGTACATCAGGGCACATCCAGTGGGGTCACAGCCAAGTGCATCTGCCGCTGCTCTCTGCATCTCTTGGCCCCAAAGCAAGCTTTCAGGACTGCAGAGAGGTCTGCAGCAAAAGCTAAAGCACAGCTCATCCACAGCTGGCCTGTTTGTGCTTATTCTACATCATGCACTTTTCGTAGCCCTCAAATTTAATTCCTACTTCCTATTTCCTGGCACAGTCAATGGGTTTTATTAGGTATATTATGATCCTCTGGTTCTGTGTGTTCCCCTTATCTGACCTGGAATGCATTCTTTCAAGATGTTGGTTCCCCTTGGGGCGCCTGGGTGGCTCAGTCGGTTAAGCGGCCGACTTCGGCCCAGGTCATGATCTCGCGGTCCGTGAGTTCGAGCCCCGCATCGGGCTCTGTGCTGACAGCTCAGAGCCTGGAGCCTGTTTCAGATTCTGTGTCTCCCTCTCTCTGACCCTCCCCCATTCATGCTTTGTCTCTCTCTGTCTCAAAAATAAATAAACGTTAAAAAAAAAAATTTAAAAAAAAAAACAACAAAAAAAAAGATGTTGGTTCCCCTTGGCCACAAAAGTTTCAGACAAAGGGGGTTGTTGGAACCCATTCATTTTTTTATCAGGCACAGTATTACATAAGTCACGCACATTCTGTAGGAGATAAGGAAAGCGTGACAGTCCACTGCTGGGACAAATTCATATCTACATGAAGTTGGAACCTTTCCAGACACTATATATTAAAGTTCACTCAAAACATATCATAGATGTAAATGTAAGACTTAAAACTGTAAGTCTTGGGGTGCCTGGCTGGCTCAGTCAGAAGAGCATGTGCCTCTTTGTTGAGCATGAAACCTGCTTGGGTTTATTTCTCTCCCTCTCTGCCCCTCCACTGCTCTAAGATAAAAAAATCAACTTAAAAAAAAATAAAAGAAGAGAAGAGGCACCTGGGTGGCTCACTCAGGTAAGTGTCAGACTCTTGATTTCGGCTTAGGTCATAAAATGATCATGAGACCATCACACAGTTAAAATATGCCCCACAGAATTGGAGAAGGTAATTGCAAATAAAAAAAATCAAGAAGGAGCTTGTGTCCATAACACATAAAGAACTGACTCAATAGCAGAAATAACACAATTTAAAAATGACGGGGGGGGGGGGGCGCCTGGATGGCTCAGTCGGTTAAGCATCCAACCCTTGGTTTTGGCTCAGGGTCACAATCTCGCAGTTTCAGGAGTATGAACCACACGTCAGGCAGCATGAAGCCTGCTTGGGATTCTCTCCCCCACCCCAACCCCACCCCACCCGCTCTCTCTGCTTCCCCCCCAACCACACTTTCTTTGTCTCTCTCAAAATAAATAAACTTTAAAATAAAACAAAAAATAAATAAACATGGGGAAAGGATCTGCATAGATATTTCTCCAAAGATACACAAATGGCCAATAAGCACAGGAGAAGATGCTTAAGATCATTAACCTGCAGGGAAATACCAACCAAAACCATGGTGAGATACGAATTCATACACTTGACATTGGTGGATTTTACACAGTTGAAATAATAATACGTGTCGGTGGTGATGTGAAGAAATTGGATCGTTCATACATTGCTGGTGAGAATGTAAAATAGTGCAGCTGCTTTGGAAAATGGTCTGACAATTCCTCAAAAAGTTAAAAAAAGTTTCCATATAAGTCAGCAAGTCCACTCCAAGGTATATTCTCCCCACCAAAAAAACGAAAACATATGTCCCCACAAAAACTTGTACGTAAGTATTCATCGCTACCGCACTCATAATGGTCCTAAAGTGGAAACAACCCAATGTCCACCACCTGATGAATGTATAAAGCAAATGTGTATCTCTACCATGGAATATTAGTTAGCCATCAAAAGGAATGCAGTATTCATACATACTGTAACACGGATGAATCTCCTAACATTATGCCAAGTAAAAGAAGCTATTCACAAAGAAGCTCATACTGTAGGTCCCAATGATATGAAATCTCTGGAACAAGCAAATCTACACAGACAGACATATGATCTGTAGCTGCTTAGGGCTGGTGGTTAGGGAAGTAATCATCAACAGGTACAGGCTGTCTTTGTGAGGTGATGAAAATGTTAAGTTAGATTTTACTGATGGTTATACAGTTCTGTGAATACATTAGAACTAATGAAATATAAATTTTAAGTGAGTAAATGGTATATTTATTTGAATTATATCTCCATAAAGCTGTTGTGTGTGTGTGTGTGTGTGTGTGTGTGTGTTTTAAAGAAAGAAATTGGGAAAGGGGAGAAGAAATGACTATGATGTTAAATAATAAAAAACAAAACAAAGAACCCTATGGGCTCCTGAGGCTGTATCACCAAAAGACTATGATTTCAGTTAATTATGCAAGGACCCAGAGCTGGCTCTCCCTCTCCTTCCTATGTTCTTTTTTTTCTTGTCTTTTTTTTTTTATTTGTTTTGACAGAGAGATAGAAAGTAGTGAAGGGGCAGAGAGAGGGAGAAAGAGAATGGCAAACAGGCTCCCCACCGGCAGTGTAGAGCCCAATACGGTGCTGGAACTCATGAACCATGAGATCATGGCCCGAACCAAAATCAAGAATCTGACAGTTGACGGACTGAGCCACCCAGGCATCCTTATCCCAATCTGTTCAGACTGGCCCTGTGACCTTGGGAAAGGCACATCTCCTCTGTGTCTCACTGTGAAATGAAGGATTATGTCTCACTTCTCCAGCTCTACTACTTCCTGATTCTTAAAAATGCATTACAGGGGTCACCTGGGTGGCTCAGTCGGCTGAGCGGCTGGCTTCGGCTCAGGTCATGATCTCATGGTCCGTGAGTTCGAGCCCCGCGTTGGGCTCTGTGCTGACAGCTCAGAGCCTGGAGCCTGTTTCAGATTCTGTGTCTCCCTCTCTCTGACCCTCCCCCATTCATGCTCTGTCTCTCTCTGTCTGAAAAATAAATGAACGTTAAAAAAAATTTAAAAAAAATGCATTACAGATTCGTGATCATAATATAACATGACGAGGAAGAGGAAAAAAGATAAAGAGTAACAGTAACTAAAATTCACTGAAATCTTTCTTCATGCCACTGTCTTACAGTATTAGCCTATTCAATTCTCCCACTAACCCCTTGAGATACATAACACTATGCCCACTCCACAGATGAAGTGTGTTAGGGAAGGGATAAAACATTTTCCCTTGCAAGGATATTATGAAGGGAAATTCCAGAATGTCAACTGTGGAATGGACACAGAAAGAACCCGGTCCAGCTTAGAGCAGGATGGAAAACAACCTGAGAGAGGACTGTGTTTAAAAAAGGAATTGATGGGGGCTCCTGGGTGGCTCAGTAGGTTGAGCATCTGACTTCAGCTCAGGTCATGATCTCGTAGTTTGTGAGTTCGAGCCCCTCTGTGCTGACAGCTCGGAGCCTGGAACCTGCTTTGGATTCTGTGTCTCCCTCTCTCTCTCTGCCCCCCTGCTTGTGCTCTCTCTCAAAAATAAATACATAAACTTTAATTAAAAAAAAAAAAAAGGAACGGATGGATTCTTTGATTGGTTTGGGTGTGGTGGGAGCATTTTTCAGTTCTGCTGAAAGTTTGGGGACACTTTGGAGTTGGGCACACAAAAAATTAAGCAGTGGAAAAAGGAAAGCCTAATATCATTAATGTCATAAAAAGCAATACAATTATAGTATACTATGTGGCTCAGCTGTGAATGTTTATCCAAAAATGCTGATATGCAGATCTTAAGAGGGCAGAGGAAGGAAAATGAGTTTTAGGTGGAATAAGAATATTAAATGCTCACCTTCCTTACTAGGGAAAATAATAGGTAATGATAGATAATGTCCACATTTCAAACTGCAAGAAATAGAAACACAAACATGATTTCTAACTCTGGAGAGAAGTGTGAGAAGAAACAGCTTATAGGGTTAAATACAGTCCCCCTCTAAGGGGTCCTATCAAAAGGTGGGAAGGGTGATGCTAGGAACTCATATGTTTTTTTATAAATCAAAGTACTTTTTGAGCTTCTTAAAATGATCTGCATGTATTACTTTGACTCTTTAATAAAAATAAAGTTAAACCCAAACAAAATATCTTATCCAAGATTGAGCTGGGAATCAAACATTGGTCAAAGTCCAAACTCCAAGCCATGATCGACACACTTTGTGATCTCACCTATGGGACATCTGCCCCCACGGAATCTATATAAAATGCTCTTGGAGAGGTCTTTGAAAACACCTTTATATATATATTAAGTCATCTTTGACACAGTCACTGATATGAATTAATTTATTCCGCAAAAGAAATGGAACTCTTCACAGTTCAACAGCTCCTACCAACACTTAACTGAGATGAGTAACACTAGAAATTAAATCAGAGACACAAACACTGGCAGCGTCCCTCTAAGTATGAGCAGCTCTCAACAGCCTGCAGATATTTTAATGTGTTTTTCTCAACGTCTACCTATGGGGACAGGTTCCCCAGAGACCAACCCAGCTTGCATCTAGCTGCAGAGAGCATGCCTCTTCCTTGGAGAAAGTGCCTTAGCTCCCAGGCATGGAATCAGTAAGGTCGAGAAATACTTTCCCACCAAAAGAGTCACCTGGATTTCTCAGTTAACTAATGTTCAGAAGCTTTATTGTCATCAAAAACAACCTGATAACTTCTAAGAATATCACAGCCCCTAACAAAGTAAGTCCATGGAACATCACAAAACTGCTCTGGCTCTGGATGAAATCTTTACCTAACAGAACCTTCAGGCTTCATGTCAATAGTTTGGATGCAAGAATGTAGGTCCATTCTTCAGTTGCTCAAATAAAGAAAACAATAAATTATCATTCTTTCTGGTTCTCAAATAAGGGTTTATTATACCCCAAGATTAAAAGGAAGGAATAAAAGTAAAGGACAAATCAGACCAGAGACAAAATGGATAGGTTTCCTCCCATGATTGCACATTACTTTTGTGACATTTTAAATATTGCACTTTGCTTCAAGGCTGTCATCCTGTTTCCAAATAGCTCAGAGCCATGCCCCTCATCACAGCCCGAAGACTGCCTGCATTGATTTAATGACCATCTCTGACCAGAACCTGCCTCCAATGTATCTATGTAACAGGTGGGCAGTGGAGGGAGAAGCAAGGGGTAGGAACTGTTTTTCCTACTGGTTAGGTCCCTCCTCCAACGTTCATCATTCACCCTACCTGGGTAGCTTTCACCTGCCCCCCACTGGAGGTTGGCATGATCAAGGTCTATACAGATCTCGCTTTAGAATGACTTCCAGGCCATCAAACCACCTTAATAAAACTAAAAAAACAAAAAACAAAAAACAAAAAACAAAAAACAAAAAACAAAACAAAACAAAAAAACCACCTCCTCAGTAAACAAAAGTATCCCCACCAGGCAGACCCACAGCCTAACTAGGGGTGAGTCAGCTCACCAATGCACTGGAGATTTGGCTGAAACCTTGCTGAAAATTTCTCAACTTGCTGATGTTAAGCCAGAAATCAAGAAGGAAGCAGAGAAAGAATAGAAGCAATTTAAGTTCACTGGGAGTCCCAGACTTGACAGCTACACTCCCAAAAAGCAATCATTCTGCATTTGCTTTAAGGACTAGGGACTAGCAGAACCACCTCCAAATGCAGCAGACAGAATTTTGAGAGAGGAATCAAGATGCTGTGCAAACAGAAGTCACAACCACCTCCGTGAGGGAAGAAGCAGGTCTCCTTAGTGAGTAAAACCCAGCTTGTGATCATGTTATCGGAGTGTGAATAAATATTACAAGACACTAAGGGACATCGTACTCAAAGCTTCACATGTTCTTTTTTTTTTTTTTAATTTATTTTTGGGACAGAGAGAGACAGAGCATGAACGGGGGAGGGGCAGAGAGAGAGGGAGACACAGAATCGGAAACAGGCTCCAGGCTCCGAGCCATCAGCCCAGAGCCTGACGCGGGGCTCGAACTCATGGACCACGAGATCGTGACCTGGCTGAAGTCGGATGCTTAACCGACTGCGCCACCCAGGCGCCCCTAAAGCTTCACATGTTCTAATAACCGTGGGCAACTAGACTGCCTATTGTCCCCATCCCAGTTCCTCTCCATGCCAGCTGTGTGTCTACAGGCAAAGTGCTTAACCTCTCTGTGCTCAGAGTCATCTGTGAATTGGAAATAATCATTGGGAATGTAAGCTGGTGCAGCCACTCTGAAAAACAGTATGGAGATTCCTCAAAAAACTAAAAAAAGAACTACCCTATGACCCAGCAATTGCACTACTAGGCGTTTATCCACAGGATACAGGTGTGCTGTTTCGAAGGGACACATGCACCCCCATGTTTATAGCAGCACTATCAACAATAGCCAAAGTATGGAAAGAGCCCAAATGTTCATTGATGGATGAATGGATAAAGAACATGTGGTATATACATACAATGGAGTATTACTCGGCAATCAAAAAGAATGAAATCTTGCCATTTGCAAGTACATGGATGGAAGTGAAGGGTATTATGCTAAGTGAAATTAGTCAGAGAAAGACAAAAATCATAAGACTTCACTCATATGAGGACTTTAAGAGACAAGACACATGAACATAAGGGAAGGGAAACAAAAATAATATAAAAACAGGGAGGGTGACAAAGCAGAAGGGACTCAAATATGGAGAACAAACAGAGGGTTACTGGAGGGGGTGTGGGTGGGGGGATGGGCTAAATGGGTAAGGGGCACTAAGGAATCTACTCCTGAAATCATTGTTGCACTATATGCTAACTAATTTGGATGTAAAGTTAAAAAAAATAAAACTAAAAAAAGGAAATAATCATGACTCCTACAACTCAAAGGGGAGTTAAAATCTTGGAAGAAGATAATTTACATAAAATGCCTAGCACCGGCACATACAAAAGTCAACATCATTTTATGGTTGTTATTATTACTATTATTCCCATTTTACAGATGATGAAACCAGCCTTTGAAGACATCACAAATCTGTGTGAAGTTACATAGCTAACAAGTAACAGAACTAGGTCTGATGGACTCCAGACCTCTTATTACAGTCTCTCCTCTCCCTTCAACTTTCCCCCTGATCATTCCTAAGGATCTCTCCAATGTGAGATCAGCCACTGGCCTGTCTGGGCAATAAAAAAATCTTGTAAAAAAAAAAATTAAAATTCCCTTAAAAACCCAGATTGTAGTAATTATTGTAGTAGAAATGGTTGTTTTTATTGCTACTGTTATCACCCTAGTAGTAAGTAGTCAGTGCCCTATGGTGTGCCATTGTGGGCTAAGGTGTATACATTCAACTTCACCCCTCCCCTCTTAGGAGAGCCTCGCCTTGGCACAATTCAGTGAAAACATCAGAGACTGGGAAGTGGTAACACAGAAAGAGAGCTATGTGTTGGCAAGGCAATCATGAAAAAGAAATATTGTTGAATGGTCCCAAAACAAGGGTCTGTAAAACAGATGGGGTGGAAGGACCAGCACATCAAATGCCCGTGTCATAAAAGCAAGTATCACACACCCCACTTTTGAGAAGCTGATGAATGGTTGACAACCACAGATCACAGAGAGACGGTCCTTTGCTAACCCATCACAGCCATAAAGGTAGGGAAGAAACGGCCGTGATTTTTCTCTAATGGAGTGCAAAGCCACTGCACTGAGGGTAAAATTCAAAGGAAGAGTTGGAACCTCCCAAACTTAAAAGAAAAAAAAACAGGTTAAGACAGTACTCGTGTCCAGGGACACATCTTAACAAAGCCACATCACTTTCATCTTCTACATTTTTATATAAGAAGTAAAATGACTCTGGGTCTGATTTTAGCTCTTCTTCTGTATCCTAATCCCTAAAAGAGCTGAGACTGAGTCTTGTTCACGGCTATACACTCAGTATGTACAACAATGCCTGGCACATAATAGGTAGATAATAAATATTTGCTGAATGCATAAATCATTTATCTAAATCTCTTAACGGGCAAACATTAAGGACTCAGTAAATAAATGGTGCCTGATTATCATTATTCCTATTTTTCCTCTACATAAAGATCAATCTATTTCTTTGGATTCCCACAATTTGCAAACCTTAAATGCAAAGTTCACAGTCAGTAAGTACTTCATGAATAAACAAAAAAAGTACCTGCCACTATATCACAAACAGATGCCTGCCATCATAAATGAGGACTTAAATCACACTAAAATCAGACACGCACACAAACCCTGCAATTTACTGTTGTATATATTGAACATTTCCTTCCTAGAGCAGACAAAGGAAGCCACATAGTAGAAAAGGTAAATAACCAGTGACCTTTTTTTTTTTTAACAACCTAAAAGCTCATCACTGTTATTCCTCTTTTCCACCTGAAGAGCAAACTCCTTGAGGGCCAAAACTGGAGAAGAGATAAACCCAAGACTGCTACTTCTAGTTGGCCAGAAAAACAGATGAATGCTAAGGGGGAGATTTTAATGTATTACTTCTTTTGAGGGGATGGCTAAAAATATTTTAACAAAAAGGAAATGTTTCTCCCATACCAATTTTTCTGTTATTTACTCACCCCTGCTCCTATCTTCACTAAAAGAAATTCATAGGATTTTATAACTCTAAGCAATATCAGAATCACCGAATGACCAAACTTCTCATTTTACCAGCGGAGAAAAAGCAGAGGTGTGGCTATTTCATGAGAAAACAAAATTATACCCAGGACATCGACTGTTCTCAGAACATAATATAATTAACACAGACTGTCTTTAGATCTGCAAAGGCCACTAATACCCTTTGCAAATCCAATTTGCATTTTTGCCTCAATTTCTGCCTTACCCTTTTTTCATATCCCAGCTTCCACTTTCCCCGTAACTTGACATCTCTCTTAGGAATTCATGTACAAGAAGGTCTTTCAACAGGTGCAGATCAAGAGGCCCAGGGTTCTCAAATCCACATGTAGGAAGTGGTAAAGACCAAAGCTTTTACAAATGTGGTTGCTTGCCATCAGTATTCCCCCAAATCAAGTGGGCCCAACCCAACCTGACAAAGTCCCGGCCTCTGTGACTGGAGTGATCCAACCAGAGCTCAAATGATCCACCACGTACTCTGTGACAGGAGCACACCGTTCACTGATTTCTTCTTTTAAAGTAGGCTTCACGCCCAATGTGGGACTTGAACTCATGGCCCTGAGATCAAGAATCGCATCCTCTACCAACTGAGACAGCCAGGAGAGGAGCCCCTTCCCTATTAAACTAAAGCCAGAAAGACCCTACACCGTGCCCCCAGTCAACAGGCTACAGAGAAGACAATGACATCTCCTGTGGTTCCCAGAGAGAAAGGTAAGGACACAAAAGCACACTGCTCATGTGAGCGAGTGATCAAGGTCAAAGTGACATCTACAGAATTTGAGAATTTGAGAATTTTAGGGAGGAAAGAGTCACTCAAGGTCACGTGCAACACTTTTCTGTGACATATCAACTAAAGTCCAGAGCAGTGAGCAAGGTCCCACAGATGCGCAGGAGCAAACTGAGATCACCCAGTTTGCAATCCTGTAATGTTCCTACCACCCTGACTGGAGAGATGACATATGAGTGTTCCAAGGCTACCTGAACACAACTGTAATTTGCCTTGTCTTGGCACATTCCCTGCCACACTAAACCAGTTTGTCTTTCAAGGCCAAATTAAATGTCACCTCCTCAGTGAGGTCTACCTCATCTTCCTCCTGCCCAGATGAGATCAATCACTCCTTATTCTATGTCAAGGACTCAGCCATTTCCTTGACCTGAAAATACCCTCAGGTCACTCAATCCTGTAATAAATTTTATCATTCACCACTTTTCTCTTCCTCTGAACTGGAAGCTCCCTGAGGGCTAGGTTCATCTTCCTACTCTCTCATTCTCTCCCTTTCACTCAAAGCCTCCCACACCTAGCACACTGGCGTGTGGTCATTAAAATATTAATTTACCCAACAAAGATTTAGTAAGCTCCTACTTCAGGAACTTGCCCCCAGGCACTCTTCACTCTTAAAAGGGGAAAGTCATATTAAAGAATTAATTATTCAAATGCCAATGGGTGGTATAGAATCATCAGGTGAAAAATGTATGGTATTTATGTAGGTAGGAAGCAAGAAGTAAGGGAAACCCCCCTCCTAAGAGGTTCTCCATGTGGACATGAACTTTTTGGGAACATTTCAAATGTTGTGTACCTGCACTAGAATGTATTCAATCCAAAGATTTTGATGACCAAGACTCCACCAACAAGAAAAGTACGTCTGAGGCAGCCCAGTCAACAGCAAAGATTAAAAGTCAACCTTTGACCTTTTGGTGACCAAAACAGGGAGGGAGACACTGGAGTGAGATTTTGGAGGAAATTTCTAAAGAACATGATCGAAGTCAAATGACCAAGGATCAGAGTAGTGACTACGCATTCCCCAAGGAAGAGTCTGACACTGAGATCGCAGCTATGGCTATGACTCAGGCAGGAAGGTTCAGGCAGATGTGAGCCAGGAAAGGTACAGCAGCAGCAAAGAACAGCAGGTTCCTCTCAAACCTTAAGTCAAGATTACAAATACCAAGCACACCCAAGTATCTAGTAGTTGTGGAAGAAACCAATTTTTCGTTTCCTTCAACCTTCTTTTTTTCACCACTACCCTCCACATACAACAGTCTGATACTGCCTGGCAGATGTGTCCATTCCTCCCAAATACCATTCCCAACAGTCCCCCAGGAAGCAACACACATAAATTTGAAATCGCTTTCTTGTCTTAAAGGACAAGATGATCTCAGCGTGGAAACTGCACAGAAGGATTTGGGGAGGTTGGGTTTTAATTCCAGTTTTGTTGTTAATTTACCAGGTGGCCTTTGGCAAGCCGATAAACAACCTTCTGTCTTCACTTCTCTATCTATAAAACGATTATCCAGAATGTTCCTGGTTTTTTTAAAGACACTGGAATGTTATGAGATCTGCCAGGATGTACCACTGATGCTGCTTGAAAATAATTCAGTAATAATAGTCAATTTAAAAAATTATTTAAAAGTACTTAAAAGTTGTTTGTGCTGTTAATGGAGAAGAAGTTATTCCACGAGATCATGTCTTTTTTTTTTTCCTAAGTAGTTGGAAATCTCTGCGAAAGCATTTACATTAATTGGAAAAATAACACATGCATGCAACAAGCCAACCAAAAACTAAAAACTCAAAAAAAGACACACTACTAGCCCAACGATCACGACCTCATGCTTCAGAACTTCAGAGTCCAGGAGTAACAAGAGAAGCAGAGAGCTCTGTCTTGGAAATGGCAGGTCGCACTGGGGATCTGTTCTCTACTACCTTACCCGCTAACCAGTTTGACTTTGGGCCTTAACCTTTGAAGACACATCTTCCCCATGGAGAAAATGGAGCCTAACAGTGCCACAGCTGACAGTGGTTGCAGACAATTTCATGATACGGTAACAAAATTTACCACAGTACATGGTACATCCCAGACGGTCAACAAGTGGTAACTGACATAACCTTACAGATGAAAGCAAGCTGGCTACTTTGAGAACCTATGACTACTGATTGAACACCGACCATATGCATAGATCTCATTATGCCATTATGCCATTATGCCAGGAACAGGACTCAAGACGAAGAATAAGATTCAAAACCCTCACTGAATTCTTTCAATAGCCACATGAGTACCGGTTATTATTTCTCATTTCATAGATGAAAAAATTACTGAGAGGGTCAGTTACCTGAAGGAACATCTGGTCAACTCAGGTAGTCAAGGTCCAGAGCCTGTGCTCTTAACCACTATGGTATGATGCCCCTCCGTAGAAAAATGGAGTCACTCTGTATTCTTGAGCGTGGGAATATTATAATCAAAGCAACTCCTTAGGGAAACTATTCGGATCCTATTAACAAAACTACCTGAAAGGGGAGACTAAAATCAGACAAACCAGGTAAACCCAATAGAGAAATCCAGAGGAAAGGGAAGGTAACAGCAAAGAAAATAAACATGAGTAGTATCAACTTTTCCTTAGACTCAACAGATTCAGACACATAATATAAAACATCTGGGGAAATCCAAGACTAGCTATTTTCTGGGAAAGCTGGGTCCTCTGACCAACCTGTAATCTAGAGTATTCTATTGTCAGGCTTCCTCCAAGAACTTAGGAGAAGTGGGGAAAGGAGACAAGGAATAAAGCTGTTCCTCTTGGCCAATGGCTGTGAAAGGCCATTTTACAGTATGAACATGAGGTTGTCTCTAATGTGTACTGAAAAATCCAGAAGCACTTAAATTCTAATCCAGGTGGTCTGGTTGTAACCCTAGGAAGTTAGGACCAGCATATAAGTAGCCCATTTCACATGTGTTGTAAACTCATTAAATGACTGTATTTAGCCTTAAGTCTATGTATGCAAGAGAACACTTTCTCAAACTTATGGCGGAGGACCTCACCTCCTGGTGTCTGAATTTATCTGAGTACTTTTTCTAGTAAGTGACCTAGGTGACAGAGGAAACTCAAAATTCTTGCCCTCACCTAAGTAGACAGTGGTCAAAAAGTCATGAGGACCTATGGAAACCAAGCAAAACAAAGTACCATAGGTTAGCAGCACCCAGCCAAGCACTGTCAAGAGAAGATCCTGTTTCACTCATGGATCATACAACTAACTCACCAACTCATCTTCTGTTTGGGAAAATCCTGACTGCCTACGCTGGCTTGCCAACAAAAAATGAACACATTAAAATGCTACAACAGGCATTCTATGCTGATGGTTGAGGGTTTGTTTGTTTTTTTTTGATAAATCCATAGATGATCATTCTAATTTGTGTGCCATTCTCTGTGAGGTGAATTAATGTGAGTTTGATCCTGGTCCTTGGAGAAAATACTCTTGGGTACAAGCTTCTCTTGAACCACCATGAACATTTCAGATAGGCTTTTTGTTAGCAACAGAAACCAACTCCAGCTAACTTAAAACAGAAAAAGATGTTTATTATGTGCCCACAAATAAAAGAAAAAGCTGAAGAAACAGCCTTAGAAAGGATGGGAACCAAAATAACCCTAAAGATCAACGCACGACAGACACCTAGGTGGCTCGAATGAGCATCAGACTTCAGCTCAGGTCATGATTTTGTGGTTCATGAGCTCGAGCCCCTCAGTGGGCTGGTTGCTATCAGCACAGAGCCTGCTTCAGATCCTCTGTCTCCCTGTCTCTGTCCCTCCCCTGTTCACGCTCTCTCTCAAAAATAAATAAAAACAAAACAGAAACAAAAACAAAAAGATCAAGGTACCAGGAGCTAGTCGTTTTTTCTTACGTGTTGGTGAATAGTTTTGACAATACTCAGTTCCATATTCAACGTCAGGAAGAGTGTGTCTGATTGGCTTAAATTTCATGTTCTTTTGCTAGACACAGAACCCTGGTTGACCATCCCATTAAGACTGAATGATACTGAGGCACCTTGCTGGCTCAGTCAGTGGAGCATCCAACTCCTGCTCAGAACATGATTTCACGGTTTATGAGTTCGAGCGTCACATAGGGCCCCCTGCTGTCAGCACAGAACCCGTTTGGGTCCTCTGTCTGCCTCTCTCTCTGTCTCTCCCCTGCTAGTGCAGCCTGTCTCTCTCCCTCTCCATCCCTCTCCCTCCCTCTCCCTCCCTCTCTCTCTCTCTCAAAAATAAATAAAACATTTTTTACAGGTGATGTTATAAAAAAGTCTAAAAATTTTTAAAAACATTGAAAGATATTAAACTGTGTACGTTCATTATATATTTTGGGTATTAACTCCTTCGTGGATGTAAGCTTTACAAATATCTTCTCCCCCTCAGTAGGGTTGCCTTTTTGATTTGTCGATGATTTCCTTCACCACACAAAAGCTTTCCAGTTTGATGTAGTCCCATTTGTTTAGCTCATTGCAATATTATTTATAATAGCCAAGATATGGAAGCAGCCGAAGTCCAACAATAGATGAATGGATAAAGAAGATATGGAAGATATATGCAATGGAGTATTACTCAGCCATAAAAAGGAATGAAATCTTGCCATTTGTGACAATGTGGATGGACCCAGATGGTGTTAATGTTTTGTGAAATATGTCAGAGAACGACAAATGCCATATGATTTCACTTACATGTGGAATCTAAAAATGAACAAACAAAACTCATAAATACAGAGAACAGAGGGGAGGGGTTTGGGTTGAGCAAAAATGGTAGACGATGGAGAGATACAGACTTACAGCTTTAAAATAAATAAGTTATTGGGGCACCTGGGTGGCTCAGTCGGTTGAGCATCCGACTTCGGCTCAGGTCATGATCTCACAGTTTGTGAGTTCAGGCCCCACGTTGGGCTCTGTGCTGACAGCTCAGAGCCTGGAGCCTGCTTTGGATTCTGTGTCTCCTTCTCTCTCTGCCTGTCCCCCACCTGTGCTCTCTCTCTGCCTATCAAAAATAAATAAATGTAAAAAAGTTTTTTTGAAAAAATAAAATAAGTTATAGAGATATAATGTACAGCACAGGAAATATAGCCAAAAATATTGTAATAATTTTGTGTGGTGACAGATGGTAACTAGACTTTTATGGGGATCATTTTGAAATGTAGAAATATATCAAATCACTATGATATATACCTGAAACTAATAGAGTATTGCGAAACAATTATATGTCAATTTAAAAAGAAAGACTGAGGGGCGCCTGGGTGGCTCAGTCAGTTGAGCATCCGACTTCGGCTCAGGTCATGATCTCACGGTCCGTGAGTTCCAGCCCCGCATCGGGCTCTGCGCTGACAGCTCAGAGCCTGGAGCCTGTTTCAGATTCTGTGTCTCCCTCTCTCTGACCCTCCCCCGTTCATGCTCTGTTTCTCCCTGTCTCAAAAATAAATAAAACGTTAAAAAAAAAAATTAAAAAAAAAAAAAAAAGACTGAGAGATTTTCCCCAATTGGGGGAAAAAAAAAAAAAACTGGGGATGGGGTAAAGAAGGGAGGGAAAAAAAGTGAGAGAAAAAACAAGAAAAGAAAAATGTGCACTGAGCCACTCCAGGCAGATAAGATACAAGTGCATCTCACAAGCAATCTGCTTGTCCACAATAGCAAATTACAGAACTGTTTCTCTTCCCAATTTGACATCCCAGTTGCTGGAAGCCAAGCTACCCAGCCTGAGTGGCAAAGCCTGGGCTGTGGACGGATTGGTGACCGTAAGGCGGCCACCCGACAGTGAAGCTTCTTGGACTCCCGCTTTTAGGTAATTTGGCCTTAAAAGTACCTGGGGTATTGTCTGTTGGGGAATTGCCCTGAGCAGGCCCCCTAGGAAAGGAACCATTAGGGAAGGAAATAAGGTTCCGCAAGAAATTGTGCGGCCTTACGTTTAGCCCTTGCCATTCCCCAAGGAGACTCGTCTACTTGCAGGAAGGATAGCCTCATGCATTTGCCAGCAAAGGCGGCCAACGAAGGAGAGACATATGGATCCGAAAGCCCCACTCCGGTAACTAAGGAGTGTATATGTGGACACAGGTCACTCTGACCCCTAGGCCCACCTGGCCCCCCGGAGGCATTCCAGATGATGATTGAACCTAGTCAGTTAAAGTACAGAATGGTTCATTGGTTCCTAGGTGCATTGTCTCTCTGAGAATGTATAAGGCGTGGGTTTCTAAGGCCCTCTTGGCCCCCTTCCTGGCACCTCGGACCCAGGCGAACACTTTTGTTCTTCAAAACCACGAATGGTTCAGGGAAACAACTAAGAGGTCGTGTCCCTGTAACTGTTCCACTTGAGGTGTTGAGAGATAAATGACCTTTCGTGAAAACAACAAAGCAAATACTTTATAAATTATAGATAAACATAGATACATAATAAAAACAATAAAAGAAATTCATCAATAAGCAAAGGGCAGGAGGGAATGTTATGAGAAAACAATCATGTTATTCCTTATTGAGTGATGGTACAAAGGAACAATTTTAGAAGTGGGCAATGTTGGAAAAACACAGATGACGTATGTTACAAGGAAATCACTAGCAAATATAATGCCACGCTTGCTACAACAAATCGGCCAGTTCAACACACTGCTGTTGTCTGTGTCCATTTTTATTTTTGTTTTGTTTTATTTTCACTTTTTCGCCGACGCCGTTCATCCTTCGGGAACCCCTGGACCTGCTGGAGCTGGCCTCCGGCACCCAGGCATCTAGTGGCTCGAGCTCCACTAAAAAGGTTAAAGTCCAGGTCTAGAAGTGGACTCATGAGAAGAGCATGGTTAAAACGCAGCTATTAAAAATGAGCTGATTAGACGGCTGGCTGGCTCATTCTGAAGAGCCAAGGACTCCTGATCTCAGGGTCGTGAGTTCGAGCCCCCCATGGGGTGTAGAGATTACTTAAACAAATAAAACTGTTTTTTTTTTAATGAGCCCAAAAGTCCACAAAAGCCATTAAAAAAAAAAAAAAAAGATTTCAAGTATTTCATGACATCATCTTTATTGTACTTGGATTTTGTGTTGCCTAAACAAGTAGTAGATGGTGTTTCCAAAAACCTACTCCTGCAGAAGATGTACTAGCAACCTCCCGCCTAAAAGAGGTAAAATCCAGGAATTGTGAAACAGGGCCTTCAAGAATGCAGAGTATCTCTTTTACCAGCGGGTTGGGTCATAGCAAGGAAGAACTTAACACTTGCCAGACAAGTAATTCTTGGCAACAATTATAACAAAGACTAAAATTTGGAATTCCACGGAAGCTGGCAATTTGCTCTAAGATTCTATTGCTGAAAGACCACCCCATTTAAGCAGAGTGTGTCAATTACTGAACTACTAGTATTCACACTTTTCAAAAGATCTTCTTTGAGAGTTGTTGCTTTAACCACTAGCACCGGAATATCCAGTTGTGAGACAAATGATACATTCCAGGACTCTTCTAACCCTCTCCCTGTCTCGCACCCTCAGACAGAAGCGGAAAGGACGCCCACAACAATAACAAAGGTTTATGTTGGGTTGTGTGTATACATGAATTGCCCACGGGCATCTGGTAAAATGTGACTCCCCAAATAAACCAGTGGGGCCAGTACATTTCCCGTTCAGCAGGAAGAAATAAGCTTTTCAGTCTTAATTCCCCAGTCTGCGGAAAGAAAGAAGAAAAGAATTCTTTCAGAATTGTTTCCTAATCTGGAAAAGAGTGAGAGAAAAGAGAGAGAAAGGGGGGGAGAGAGAGAAGGGGAGAGGGATAGGGAGAGATTCTAGTAGAAAAGATATGGAAAAGAACAAGAATGAAAACAGGAGGATAAACAAAGAAAAGACACCAACCAAACATTACATTAAAGCGATCTAGGGGAGCCTGGGTGGCTCAGTTGATTAAGCATCCAACTTTGGCTCAGGTCATAATCTCACGGTCCGTGGGTTCAAGCCCCGCATCAGCCTCTGTGCTGACAGCTCAGAGCCTGGAGCCTGCTTCAGATTCTGTGTCTCCTTCTCTCTGCCCCTCCCCTGCTCGTGCTCTCTCTTTCTCTCTCAAAAATAAATAAACTTTAAAAAAAAAATTAAAGGGATCTAAAGGTGATGGTCAACTAACACCCTGAAGTCACAATATGAGAGAAAGGAATACATGCCCAAGTAAAGCCCACCATCCACCTCTCCCCACCCCCGGGCCATCTGCTGCCTATCCCTAGATATAACAGGGAGCTAATGAAAGAACATAGACTATGAGGTATGTAAGTGCAAACTCATTACCAATATGAACAAGTAAGTTGTACCACTTGGAGTGGAAGAATAAAGAGAGAATCTGTCTATACTACCACATAGTAACACACAAAATGGGTGAACAGTAAAAAGTACTTCCTTCAAATACGAAAGGACATAGCTCCAAAGTTTGGGATAAAAAATTTTTTTACTATAGATCTTGTTTATTTTAGAGAGAGACCAAGCGAGCATTCCCGCGGGGGAAAGTGGGAGACGGAGATAAAGAATCTTAAGCAGGCTCCATGCACAGTGTGGAGCCCAACATGGGGCTCAATCCTATGACCCTGGGATCATGACCTGAGCCAAAATCAAAGAGTCGGACACTCAGACTGAGCCACCCAGGCGCCCCAAGGGATAAAATCTAAAAACAGAAAAACTGAAGACCATTTGAATCAATCTCCTGACTGATGAAATACTGAACTATCAAGCAAGTAATCTTGCTATTCAATTAACAAATACTTAAGTAAAAGATAAAACTCCATTGGGGGGCAGAATATAAGGAAATTTGTATTAACATGCAGTGTAACAAAAACCTTAAAAAAGTATGAATCCCTTCGCCAAGCAATTCTGCATGCAACAGTACTGTCTCAGGAAATAGTCAAAGAGGTAATGTTATATACACACAAAGATACTTATTATAGTATTCTTTGTAAAAGCAGAAGTTCAGACACAACCTAAATATTCAACAACAGATCTTATTAACTTATGTATTTCACAGGTATTGGAAACATCATTCTGTAACAAATACAGATCATGTGGGAAGCAAATTCAGGTATGAAATAGTTTAAATCTATGGGACAAACGTTCACACAACTACAGGTGGTAAATGTAGATGTGTGCATGATTTTAAATGAATATATATGTGCATTCATATATAATACTATTTAAAAATCAAATGTATGGTAATATAGTTTGTTTAGATTTTCTAACTATAAATTAATGCAAAAATAATAAGGATAATGTGGTATACTTACATAAAGGTTAGAACTGTAATGGGCCCACCTTTCATTAGACTGAGAAATGAACTATTATACTCCAAATATCCCTATATTATGAAGTTCCATTACCTAAGAAAATCTTGCTTCACCCCTATTCTGCAGCTAATATTCATATGCAAAGATCCCATTATTAGCGAAATCACGTCACGTTTTTTGTGGGTTTTTTTGCCAAACTACATAAATCAATAAAAACAAGGAAAATATTTAAATAGAAAACTATTCCAACTTGAATTTGGTACATCAATGGGATTTTCACTTCATCTCAAACAAGCGTTTATGTCTCAAGCTTCCTTTTAAGCAAAATGATAGTCATACTCTTCAGCAAAGCCTCAAGTGCCTTCTAAAATACATTCTCCCCTAGCTCCAAATTCTCAACTGAGCATCTGGTGGCCCTGATTAAAGCACTGCATCTGGTTATGGCCATATGAACAAGGTCTGGCGAATGAGATGTGAGCAGAAGTGAAGTGTGTAATTTCCAAGACGTGTGTGTGAAGAGACCTGCCCTTCCCTCGTCCCTTCCCCACTAACAGGAATGCCAAGAAAAATAGCATAATGGCCAAGCAATAAATAGGGTGGAACCCAAGTTCCTATTCCCACAGAACCACATTAGCCCTGGACTATTCTAGGGCCGGATCGCTATATAAGACAGAAATGAACTTGTATGATAGTGATGCCACTGTGATTTGGTGGCATCCAATTATATTTTGGATGATACACAGAAAACTCGAACACAGTGGAACCAGTCAGCTATTTAATGTTTCCAACCTGATCTTCTGCATCCCTTCCTCCAAAAACATTTCAGAATGGGAAATATGCCACTTGTCACTTCTTAATCATTTGAGAGAACAGAGTAACTAGTTAATGTCAAAGGCTTCTGTGTAAACACATAAAATACTAGGTGTAATTACGACAAAATATTGATTAAGTACAGTCTAAGTTGGATGAAAGATTTTCAGACAAGAATAAAATAAGCATATCTGCCATCTAGACTAACAACAACAACAACAAAAACCTCCAAAGATCATATGCATATTTTATTTATGTAGAAAAAATGGAAAAAAAAACATGTCCAATTGGTTATCTCTGGAGAATCAGAATCTTAGGTTAAGGACAGAGGAAGATAACAGATAAAATGCAGTTTTCTTCTTTATATACCTATGATTTATTAAGAGGTTTTGCAAAAAAAAAAACCATGTATTACTTTAATAACATAAAAAATTATAAAAATAAAGCATATATTAGAACTCTGTAGGTTACATCAGAAAAAAAAAGGCAGAGGCAGGGCCAGGGGGAGGCAATGAAATCACCATCTACAAATAAAACCACAGCCTTCTGAATTCAATGAAATAAATGCATAAACTTTTAACTTCTCCTACATGTAAAAAACTACAGCACACCATGAAACTTAAATCTATTTCTTTAACTTCCTTGCCTTTAAAGGATCACACAATTTCTCCGAGAAAGAGTAAACAGAAAAAAAAAGAAAATTTAAGAAAAATTTAAAAGATAGAAAAATAAACATTCTATGTCTGGTTAAGATATTTAAAAACTCCTAACCACGGGCTACCACTGGCATCGAAGACACAACACTTTCCAACTGGATGTTAAGTGAGTTCATTCTTGAGCTTCAATCTAATGTCTGAAGGCTATCGAGACCTCCAAAGGACGTGGTGGTGGGTAGCCTGTTACGAAACTCAGGCAATGATACATTATTCACTGCCAAGTACCTACTCCTACCTAAGAAAAGCATAGCTACACTACACTGAATACAAGATAATGCACATCGCACATTAACATCACATACACTGAACATTAGCATGTATTATTAGAGCCTGTATAATACAGTACCAAAAACTGACTATACCATTCAGGCCACCAGTAGTTCAATATAACATATTGTATCTTTTGAAGAACATGCCATCAGACTAGCACTTGTTAAGATCAGCAACACCCAATTTTTATAAAAGGTGCCCAGTTAATTAGAGAAGTCACATTCTCATTACTGTGAAAACAAGTCCCACTACCCAGGCTCAAGGTAAAAGGACAGCCACCTGACTGTATGTGAGAGTCAACTTTCAGTTTTCTTAGGAAAAAGTGCTCCTAATCTTTAAGGGACTTACAGTCTAAGGAGCTATATTAAGCATCTAGAAGCCATCTCCACAGTTTTACAAAAGCCCCAGGTATTCAAATAGAGGGGGAAGAAAGGAAAAACAGTGTTCTTCATCTCCAGAGCTCGAACCAAGGGAAGTGTTGAGCAAACAGCGGGAACTAAGCAAATGTCTAAGGCAGGCAATGAAAGTATTCAACAGACCCACCATCACCCTAAAGGTCCAAATGAACCCCTACATGGCTAAGTTGAGAAGAAAAAAAATGGGATGTATACTGTAAGTTACCACGAACAGAAGTTAAGAAAATAAAGTTTTTCAAGTAGCAATGGGAAAACGAACTGTCTAAAATCAACAAAATCAGTTTTAGAACCCACAAACCAGAAAACTGATTCACAACAGTCTTCAACCCATACACACACATGCAGATAATAAAGTTTAAAATGCTAAAATAATATTCTTGATGATTTAAAAACCTCAAAAATTAAATACTAGTTATAAAGAACTAAAAGCCTTTAATCACCCCATTCTAAAAGAAACATGAAAGCATCAAGATTGTCCAAAGTGCTTGAGATATGCTAATCCAACGCTTCCATAAACTGTGGGTCACCAAATCTGATAGAAAAGAGTTATTCCAAGGGGTGTGACATTCTATTTGCACACCAAGAATTATTCGTATACTAAATAAATAGTGTAATTAAAATGTAAGTATTATATATAGATATACACATTTACATACACAGACTCATATGTAACATAGAAAAGGCATTACTAGATTCATAGTAGTTTTCCAAAACTAACAGATCAGGAAAATACAGGTAGTATTAGCTAATACTGAGTGTCTCAAGTTTTTTTGAAATACAGACTCTAAAAGACTGGGAACCACCACCCTTATCAACTGACCTAGATAATACAAGTCCTGATAGAAGGAGGCAGCGATTAAATTAGCACTAGGTCAGAGTAAGATGGCAGAATTAACTAAGCAATGACAACAATCATCTAATACCTATCAGAAAACGTGTGAAAGGAGAAGAAAAAGACCCATCCATTCAAAAAGGCAAAAACTCTCTTCGTTGCTAGTGTTTTTAGAGGTCCAGTTGGGGCTGGGGGTTTGGATCAGCACAGACCCTCCACTTCTGGCCTTGGCAATATACTCAATACTTTCAGTCCAGGGTCATAATTCTCTGTCTCCTTGGCTATTCAGCTACCCAACAAGCTGTCGTGATAACTACTTTTGCACACCACTAGTGACTTTCAACAAATTCTAAACTTATGCCAAACAACTTTCAAACACACGTGATACAGAGGGTTGCACCACAGGCCAAGAAAAACCACCGACGGACTCTCCATTTTGTTAATGCTTGCCCCGGAATTGACGGAATAGGCAAACGCTATCTCCCATACAACAAAGGTATGTAGTACACAAAAGTCACTCCACAGCAAATACTGGAATACCATTTGTCTGAATTTCATCTTGCATATGAAGGTAGTATTAAAATGAACTCATAGTCCCTTGGGGCGCCTGGGTGGCTCAGTCGGTCAAGCATCCAACTTCGGCTCAGGTCACAATCTCGCAGTTCATGAGTTCGAGCCCCACATAGGACACTCTGCTCACAGCGCAGAGCCTGGAGCCGGCTTCGGATTCTCTGTCTCCCCTTCTCTCTGCTCCTCCCCAGCCTGCGCTCTGTCTCTCTCTCTCAGAAATAAAGACACATTAAAAAAATATATTTTTTAATTATACTGAATTTACAATCCTTGCGTGCATACCAAACAAAGTCAGAAACGGCTAAACGGAACACTGAATGCCCAAAAAAGTCAGGCTTGAACTGCAACACTGTTATGAATAATCTAACAAAGGGGTGAGCCAAGTATCAGTAACAAAATTACCAGTGAGTTAGGATTTAAAATATGAAACTGAGAAATCTATCTTTAGGGATGAAAGAGGAACAAGCTATCCATGCTAGCATCCATGTAAAATAAGGGGACAACTACAATTGCTGGAAATAAGAAAACAATAAAGATTTGTGCCACAGAGTCGTCCACACACATTTTTGAAAACCTGTATTTTCAACAATGGAGGGCAGTTTGAGTAACATACGAAATAATCCAGAGAATAAAGTCCTACATCACTATGAAAAACTATATTGTAGGAGATTGTATATTGACAAGAAAGGAGGTGATGAATTACAAAATAAAAAAAAGCAAGCTGGGTAACAGTACCTGAGGAATAAACCCGTTTTTGCTTAAAAGTAAGTAACAGTATGTTTATGGGTACTCGTTACATATGGTTTAAAACACACTGAAAAGAAACAGACTGCCACACCAGCGTTTCTCAAAGTCAACTCCAGGGAGTACTAGGTTCCCTGGCACTTTAATAAAGGCTAAAGTGGACAAAAGAGACAGGACTTCAAGTTCCCAGGTCAGATGCTAGCTAATGTGTATTTAGGCTATCTAGAACACATGCAGCTTTTTTCAGAAACTGTTTACCAACGGAATTCTTCTGAGGAACATCTTGATAGGATAATAATAAAGAGTATGCTTTCTTAAATGCTGAAACAATGTGTTCACACTGATCCTTACCGGGTAGTAACATATGAGATAACTATAGTTTTGTCAATCAGCTTGGATCACTTTTATAATAAGAAAAATAAGACATATTATTTTTTACTGACTACAAAAACTTCTGAATCATCCTACAAAACAGACTGATTAATGTCTAACTTGCAATAAAACTTTATGAGAAGAAAGAACAAAAATGTGTGAAGAGTTAATAAACTCACATTGGCATGAAAGAATCTTTTATTACCCACTTTTCCTAGTGAAACACTGTCAATAAAACAATACCATTCTGAATAATTCAAACCATCCCATTTGCATTTCTTAACTCAGTGGAACAGTATGAGAAATACCTCCCTGAATGTCAAACAACAAGCTGAGAAAAAGAAGAACCAGAAAAATGGTAACCTCAAGATGAAAACACCCATGTGATGAATAGATTCCGAAATATGTAAGTGAAGGAAAAGAAGGCAAAGTCAGAGGTGGAGATTAGCTTTTAGTTAACATTCCTTAAATCCATCCATCTATGATGTGTCATATGGGATTAAGTATGAGGGAAGCCATGTCTACTCTGATAGGGCTCATGGGCTTAGGCCAGGGGGGTGGGAGAAGAGGAAGCAGAGACACTTTAATAAAGGTATGAGTAGTGCATAATGAAGCACAAAACAGGCCCCTAACCTGGGGGGAGGGGATGCAGGAGGATGTGGAACAAGGTGCCGGGTAAGGCTTCCTAGAGGAGGTACCAGCTGACCTGACGCCACAGGCACGAGCAGGATGTATGTCCACGAGGGGTATGTACGAGGATGTTCATAGGTGTATATGGATGTTCACTGCAGTGTTCCTTACACAGTTTTCTAGTCTTCAACAGGTTATAATCCCAATACCCATCTCGTGCTGTTCATGGAAAAATAAAAAAATAAAAGTTGGCAATGTTGGCAATGTTAGGTCAGTCCCCAGCTCCCAATGACATTTAAAACTCACTATATGCCCTCTGATACACACAAACATGGACACATACACACACACACACACACACACACACACACACACTCCCATACCAGAAGTACAGCCTGTGCCTCTCGACTTCAACAAAATGACATCTGAATAAGACCCAACACAGATCCAGGGACCAATATTTGAGAACCAACTTCCCAAAAGACCAAAGCACTTGCTGGAACATTCCAACCTTAACACTATTTCCAAACCAAACCCTAGTTGACTGAGCCAGCCAGGCACCCCGGCATTTAAATTTTTTAAACAGTGATTTGTTCTTTAAAAAGTAAGGCAAACAATTTTCATGACAAAAAATAATTTATTGAGTTCCTGCTCTAAGCCTGGCAATATGACAGGCCCTAGCATCCAGCATCAGCCAAGCACTGAACTAGGCCTTAGGGAAGTACAATCAATAGCATCATTAAAACAAATTTTAAAACGATATAAAGATGAAGTAAAATAAACATAAGACAAGCCGAGACCACCAGAGCATTGAAAACCAGTAAATTAAAATGTTAAGTAAAGAGACAGGAAGTACTCATTGCTTCCTACAGACATATACGTGTATATACAATATATTTAACATCAGAGTTACTTTTTCCCAGTATGTAGCAGAAGACATGACGCACAACGAACAACATAACCAATGATGACAAAGGCAATCAGACTTCAAAGTATTCAGCAACCATGTGCACAGTCCTAGGAGGCTGAGACTTTGATATAAACCCATGTTGTTCCAGTTTGAATTTGTAACCAGTAACCAGTTATAACAAGATTATGACAGACAACAAGATACACACACACACACTATTCTAAACAGACTCTTTATATAGAAAACTCATTATAGTTACTCATTATATAAAAAACACTGTCTTTAATTAGAGTCACTAACATATTATTCTCAATCTAATTATCATGTAACATATAACAGGAAGATTTGCAGCCACAGCCAGATGGGCAGCCAGTGGGTAAACTCCCTCCGGATTCAGTGACCCTAACTACAAAGCTATTTTTCTTTAATTATCTTACAGGAAAAAAAGTCTCGATCCATGGTGCTCTCAAACCTCAAAAGGCTTGGGTAGTTGAGAAGAAACTCATTAACTTGGTTATTACAGCCCATACTCCAGAAAAGCAAGGAAAAAGCATACCTTTTTAATGAAAAATAACAAGAATAAAATAATAGCAGTAAGAGATTTTAGTTCACTGGTTTATCAACATTTGTACACATTCTCTAGTTTCTTTTTCAAGAGGTGGTCAAGGACTACAGACATCATTTACAGAACATAACTTAAAAGAACATACCTAAAACATTACAATAAATATAATGACTATACCAGCTAACTTTTTTTATAAGTCTTAACTAATGGGGTTTACATGTCTCTTTTCTTGTTGTCTCCCAGGAAGAATAATCATAAGACATACCTGGGGTACTTAATAATCACAGGATCCCCTGGGGCAACTGGGTGGCTCAGTTTGTTGAGCGTCCAAGTCTTCATTTTGGCTCGGATCATGACCCCAGGGTCACGGGATCGGGCCCTGCATCGGGGTCAGCACTGAGCGTTGAGCCTGCTTAAAACTCTCTGTCTCTCAACAAAGTAGGAAAGAGTATCCAACGGAAAAAAGACAGTCTCTTTAGCATATGGTGCTGGGAGAACTGGATGGCAACATGCATAAGAATGAAACTGGACCTTTCTTATACCATAGACAAAAATAAACTCAAAATGGATGAAAGACCTAAATGTTACACAGGAAACCATCAAAATCCTACAGGAGAACACAAGCAGCTACCTCTTTGACCTCGAATGCAGCAACTTCTTACTCAACACGTCTCCGAAGGCAAGGGAATTAAAAGCAAAAATGAACTATTGGGACCTCATCAAGATAAAAAGCTTCTGCGCTACAAAGGAAGCAATCAACAAAACTAAAAGGAAACTGATGGAATGGGACATGATATTTGCAAATGACATATCAGATAAACGGTTAGGCATCAAAAATCTATAAAGAGCTTACCAAACTCAACACCCGAAAAACAAACAATCCAGTGAAGAAATGGGCAAAAGACATGAATAGACACTTCTCCAAAGAAGACATCCAGATGGCCAACAGACACATGAAAACATGCTCAACATCGCTTATCAGGGAAATACAAATCAAAGCCACAATGAGATAACACCACACACCTGTCAGAATGGCTAACATTAACTACTCAGGCAACAACAGATGTTGATGAGGATGAAGAGAAAGAGGATCTCTTTTGCACTGCTGGTGGGAAAGCACACTGGTGCAGCAGCCACCCTGGAAAATAGTATGGAGGTTCCTCAAAAAATTAAAAATACAATCACCCTGCAACCCAGCAATTATACTACAAGGAATTTATCCCAAAGGATACAGAATACCGATTCAAAGGGGCACATGCACCCTAATGTTTATACAGCACTATCAACAATAGCCAAATTATGGAAAGAGCCCAAATGTCCATCAACGGATGAATGGATAAAGAAGATGGGGTATATATACACAATGGGATACTACTTGGCAATGAAAAAGAATGAAATCCTGACATTTACAATGACATGAATGCAACTGGAAGGCACTATGCTAAGTGAAATAAATCAGAAAAAGACAAATATCATATGATTTCACTCATTATGTGGAATTTGAGAAACTTCACAAATAACCACCATAAGGCAAGGGAAGGAAAAAATAAGATACAGAGAGAGAGAAGCAAGCCGTAAGACACTTAAATACAAAGAACAAACTGAGGGTTGATAAGGGTGAGGGATTCAGGCCGGGAGGGGGGTGGTGAGTAGGAAAAATGGGTGAAGGGCATTGAGGAGGACACTTGTTGGGATGAGCACTGGCTGTTGTATTTAAGTGATGAATGAGACGGGAATCTACTCCTAAAGACAAGAGCACCCTGTATACACTGCATGTTAGTGAATTTGACCAAAAAAAAAAAAAAAATTCTCTCTCTCTCCCTTTTGCCCCCACCTCCACTCCCCCCCCACCCCATAAAAGAAAATCACAGAATCCCTGGAAATTCTGATTCTGTCACTCTGGAATGGGGCCCAGTATTTTAATAAATACATTAGGGTGACTCTTTTGATCAGGCAAGTTTGGGAAATAATGGGTTATCCCAGGAAATCCTAAGGACCGGAGGAAGAAGGAACCACCCACTGACAAGTGAAGAAACCAAGGCTTAGAGAGGTCACAAAGCTACTTAAGGGTCAGAGGCAGAAACAAACACCACTGTGTGAGCTCAGACCAGTCCCTTGCAGCCTGGAAGTAAAACTGCCTTAGCCAAGTTCCTCCTTCCTCCTTCTGCAAAGAGAAGGATACTAACAAAACCCATTTCAGGGACAGGAAGGAGTTAGTAACACGCCATTCGTTTCTTAATGTCAGCCTTAGAGTACCCTAAGTAGAAGACACTGGTAAACACCTATAGTGCAGCTCCTGGTACATAATATGAATAAAGTAAGGCTTCCTTCCTACCTCCCATTCTTCAACCCTTCTCCCATTGAGGTCTTATATTGGAGCATTTGTGCCTCCTTCTATCAAATGAAGCCAAAGTTTCCTGGACATATACAATATTAGTAAAATATATAAAATAAATGTCTGGCAGTTAATAGATAACAGATTTACTTAAATTTTTTCTTTTGTTTTATTCATTTCATGAAAATTACATTCACACTTTGATATCCAAAAATCCTACCAGTTTCTTGCCTAGAGAAATACACTTCAAAATTTATTTCATTTATTCATTTAAAAAGCCTAATATAACTAACATAAATCTCTCCATACAGTCTTAATTTCCAACTATAGAGGTTAACAGAAAACGATGATAACTAACATTTACTGAGTATGTCACAAGTATTAAATCACTATTTCTCATAAGAAGTCTAGAGGGAGGTGAGTTTGGTCCCATTTGGAGTTAAGGAAATGGGAGGAGAATGGGAATAACACTGCAATTTCTGCCACAATCCCTAATACAGATGAATAAAAGATTTCTAACAGTGAAAAAGTGGAAATTTACAGAGGTGATGAGAATGCCCAAGGTCAATTAATAAACAATGATACTAAGATGTTAAACAGGCCCAGGTGGCTCCAAATCATGTATGATTTCCATGACACCATACCAGTAAAGCATGCCATTGACACTGTGCTGTACTTTGGTGAAAGTTGAGACCCATTTTTTTATGTTTGTTTGTTTGTTTATTATTTTTTAGTAATCTCTACACCCAACATGAAATTCGAGCTTAGGACACTGAGACCAAGATCGCATGTTCTTCCAACTGAGCCAGCCAAGTGACCCCGTGTATTTTGTTTTTTTTTAAGAAATAAAGAGGGGTGCCTAGGTGGTTCAGTCAGTTAAGCGTCTGACTCTTGATTTTGGCTCAGGTCATGATGTCTCATGATCTCAAGGTTCATGAGATCGAGCCCCAAGTGGGGCTCTGCGCTGACAGCTGGGAGCCTGCTTGGGATTCTCTCTCTGCCTTTCCCCACCCTATCTCTCCCAAAAATAAATAAATTAACATTTTGAAAAAGAAAGAAAGAAAAGTAAATCATCCCATGAAAATTAGGGCAAAAAAGTATCCAAATATGAATTATCAGATTTTGAAAAGGTAACAATCTTGACTGGAAATCATATTATAAAGTATTTTCAGCCTTACCAATGATGTTGAATGCCAGCATTTGCTCTCTGTTTTTAAACTGAGCATTAGTGTAAGAGGGGAAAAGAAAAAAAAAAAACAAAAACAAGAGTATTCTGCAAAACATTCCTTGAAAAGAATAGGAACCACCTAGGATCAGTGGTACAAACCAATCTAATGAGGCCAAAATAAGACATACCCAAGCAACACAAAGAACCCAGTGAGCCACAAACTCCATCTGATGTCAAGTCTAAAAGGAGAGTTCTGTCATCACCATCAGTGGCCTTGAATGTGCCAATCCCAGCTATGAGTGTCTCATCTGGCATGAGACGTTTCACAACACATCTTTATTTGCAGGCTGAGGCTGCTTGCATCATCCAGATTTACTGCCGTATGAAAACCTGCAATGCGAATGTTTACTGTTGTCATGGAACCTTCACATGAGGTCAAAATAACACACACCCATCATTGTGACATTTCCAAATAGGAATGAACAGTAACACGCATCAGAAATGGTGATACTTAATAATGTTATTAATTGGAACAAATCAAGACAGCTCTTTTTCAGATACATGTATCATCATGGGAGGCTTAGCAGTATCTTACAAAACCTGGCAATAAATCCATGAGTCCTTCATTTCACGAGGAGGTGGAGTAAAATACCAGGCATAAGCGTGACCAGTATAAGTGGGCATTGCCAGCACCTGCTCCAGATGGGTTCCTAGCTGGTACAATAGACAGAATGCCTTATTTTAAAGTTCAGCACCTTTTTGTCAATCCCTTTTTTCTTCACCCAATGCTGTGACCGAGACATTAAAGAACACAACATGTTGGAGTGCCTGGCTGCCTCGGTCGGTAGAGCACACAACTCTTGATCTCGGAGTCATGAGTTTGAGCCCCGAGCCCCAAACCCCAAGCCCCAGGTTAGGGGTAGAGTTTACTTTTAAAGGGGGGAGTTTACTTTTCAAAGGGGAAGGCAGGGGGCTGACTCAATCAGGGCAGCACGGAACTCTTGATCTCTGGGTCATGAGTTCAAGCCCCATGTTGGGCAAAGAGCTTACTTTAAAAACAAAACAAAACAAACAAAAAAGAAAAAAACCATGTGATATACACAAAGCATTTTGCTGGTCTAGGTTTGTGTAAATGGCATCTTGAGGGTTCAGAATCAAACTGCCACCTCAGAGTCAGAGGCCAGAATTCTAAAAATTAGTATCATTCATTCCAGAAGGCAAGGCACAGCAGTCACTTCTTCTGTCTACCCACAGTAATCAAATGTTCTTTCCAAAACCCTACAAGGAATCTTGATGTGATTAATGACCATCTATCCTGCAGCTTTTTATATCAAAAGGAATAACTTGAGCTAAATTAATTACGGTTTGCAGCGCCAACAAGTGCATGGTTAATGGCTAAAATCAAAGTCATCTAGATGGTGAAGCCTCACCCAAAATTAAGCCAAATTACCCTCCATATTAATATTGAGAACCAATGCCTATCTATGCCATCAATACATTTACTTCTAAACATTTTTATCCTTGGTAAGGATTTCTCAATAATCAAACTGTAATTGGCATTGAGCCCAAAAAAATATACAACCATAGCAATTAATATCTCCCTGGACACCAATTAATTATTCAGCATTGCCTAGCTGCCTTAGAAGCCCAGAGATGCCTGGTTGGTCTGCAAGGGAAACACTTACTTAGCACTCCTCCTGTGTGGAGAGGCACTATGACTCATTACCACTGCACACTTACAACACTCAGAAGGGATACTCAAAGAGGATCAGATCAGTTACACCCAGGAGCCCAGCTGAGGAAGACTCAGACAGATGACATATCTACCAGCTGTGTTATTTTTTTTTCCCTAAAGGCAATGGCCAAAGGCCCAAATCAGGCGCAACAGAAGTGGGTAGGAAAGAAAACGGAGTCACGGTCAAAACTGAAACCACCAGAATGTTAAATAATAATAATAATAATAACAGCAGCAGCTGTAGTCACAACAGTAAAAGCACAACCATGCCCAGAGCTGATGGGAAGTTCTCAACAGAGGAAAATTTGGTTAAATGTGACTTAAAACAAGAAAAACCTTGGATTCAGCAATTTCAAATCTGGGAAGCACTTCTAGGAAAATCATTAATCATGTGGGCAAAGAGTTAGCTATAAGGATGTTCATCACAGAGTTGTTGTTTGAAACGTGAAAAACTGGGAACACCCAAGATAACCACAAATAAGGAAATAGTTACATAAATAATGTCCTATAACGAAATACTAAGCAAACCTTTAAAGTGACAGTATAAAATCAAGTGGGGTTTTTGTTTTCAAGACAAGGCAACATGCATGATTTATTAGGAAGTGAAAATTCTAGGAGCGAAGTGTATACACTTCAATATAAATTTTAACTTTACGCACACATATATATCTAGAATAACATATCCCAAAAGAATAAGACTGGTTACATTTGATTGGTGGGATTGCAGGCAATTTGAGAGGGTCTGTTCATTCTAAGATTTCTGTGATAAACATGTATTCTTCTTGCATTAGAAAATTAATGAAGAGCACTGAAGTATTTCCCCAACATTCTACCACACTGTAAAGGCATGCTGTTTTCAGAAAACACAAATATTTGCTCCTTAAATTAACTTTTAGCCTAAATCCAAATAGTTAACTCAAGGTGTCGCCATAAATAGTTCTTTCTCTCTGTAGAATACTTAAGAATAAATGCTTGAGGTAAGAAACAGAAAGTATACTGACTGTGTGAAATCCACACCAAGGGGATCCAGCTCCACAAAAATAGCCATGAGAGGTAGGAAGTCCATAATTAGGGAGTCCCATTTTTCTCTCTCTAATTCCTACTGGTAACATGTACCTTTATGGTCAGTCATCTGAAGAAATCAGGCTTACCATGAAATGAAAACAGATCACAGACGGGCGCCTGGGTGGCTCAGTCGGTTGAGCGTCCGACTTCAGCTCAGGTCACGATCTCACGGTTTGTGGGTTCGAGCCCCGCATCGGGCTCTGTGCTGACGGCTCGGAGCCTGGAGCCTACTTCTGATTCTATGTCTCCCTCTCTCTCTGCCCCATCCCCACTCATGCTCTGTCTCTCTCTGTCTTAAAGATAAATAAAACATTAAAAAAAAAATCTTAAAAAAAAAAAAAAGAAAACAGATCACAGCAACACAGACGAATGTCAACCTCAGGAAAAAACAAGATCCTTTCAGGAGCGCCAATGGATAGTGGAAATAGCACCCACGTCCAAACTACAATCCCTTTTGACAGGACTGGGTTAAAAACCCCTTACAGACAACAATACTAGAGGAATAACATGAAGAGGGCTGGAAACAGAAGGAACAATTACAAGCTGTCCTCATTTTTTGTGCTGGAAAATTAATTTATAGCAAGGACCTTGGCATCAATGTTAATTCAGCATACATACACCAAAGACCCCATAGAGATTTTTAATACGATTTCTAATAGACTTCAGCTAACATGCTTACATTTTGAATTAGACTTGAAAAGGGGGATTAAAGTTAAAAATGGATTAGGAATGCAAATTAAAACAAACCCTCCCAGATGCATTAATTTTTCCAGATACCATAGAAGTCTTTGTCAAGTCCAAAATGAAAGTATAAAAATGGCCTTATATCCATGGAAATCCACATCATGTTTTCCAAAGCAAAAAGCCAAGGAATGTTTATCACATATCTTGGGAGTTGATCACTTGTACACCTAGATCAAAAAGAATAATTAAAGTTTCAAGAAGAATTTCAGATCAGCTTCCATGCACATTATCATGTGCCCCATGATTACAATCACCTGGTCCAAAAGTATACTAGGCTTTCCATCTTACAGGGAAATTTTGCTGTGCACCCCTTTAGGACAAGGGATGGGCAGTTTATACCCAGTCATTATGCCTTGGATATTACTGCAAAGACGCTTGCAGTTTCTTACTCTAATCTTTCCTATGTCAGGTTTCTTTGAACTCATTAACTCTTTAAATCACACCCAACAGACATGAAAGGCATAAATCAAACATCACTAACTGACTTTCAAACTAACTTCTCACTTTAATGAACACATTGGGTGAGTGTGAGACAAAAAAAGGGGGGGGGCGTATAATTGGGAAGAGGTAATGAAAGTGTGGATGAAAATGGGGCATGTATTAGTTGTCTCCTATTGGACTGGAAATAGGACTTAGCATACGGTAGGCACTCAAATATTCACTACAAGTATACTGGACACAAATGCTTTGCCATATTTGGCTGTCCAATACCATGCATATAAATATTCACCACATTTTGACTCAGTTCTGGTTCTGATGGAGCCATAGTTGTGATGCGGGCAGGGCTGGGGTGGGGGGACAATTAATAAGAAGTTCAATAAACAAGCATAAAATCCAACTGTGGAGAACACCACTGGGTTGCCTGGCAAATACCGCAACCCCTCCGCTTATCTAGACATTGTCTCACTCCCATCAATTGATTAAAAAAGACACACCTCCAGCCACCATATCTGCATGGGACTCCATTGCAGTGGCCACAGTTTACTGGTCCAGACTGATTAGGAACCAATCACAGTCCTTCTCCCTGCAATTTACAACAAGGACTAAGAGATTCCAGCCTCTGCCTGGCTAAGCCTGGGAGAGGAAGAAATATATGCTGACCGTTGTAGATAGCCAGTCTCTGCTCGGGAAGGTAGATCAGTCTAATTGAAGAGAAGAACAGAAAAATGAAGCAAGAGCATATTAAGGGGTAAAGGAGACACCTACAGAGAAACCTGATGAAGTTCCAAGTCATGAGTCCCAGGGTGTTTCTGAGGCTTGACAAAATACCTTACCTTGGGTACCTCTCAGGTACCCTTATACCCTTAGATAGACACCTTTTCTTTCTTTCTTTCTTTCTTCCTTTTATTTATTTATTTATTTATTTATTTATTTATTTATTTTGGTTCATGAGCATTGTACTACTTGCAACTCAAGAGTCGTACACAAAAGACTCTCTAACAAAAACAATCAGCAAGACAAGAAAGAAAAAGTTGAGGCCACAGACAGAGTAGCGCAAGTGAGCCAGGGCAGCCCTCGCACAGATGAAGAACCCACAGCACAGGGCCAGATCGGAGATGTGGGAACGGAGAGAAAGTGCATGAATTATACACTTCTGCTCAGCCTCTGTGGAATGGGGAGAGAAACACAGTGACTAAATTAGCTAGAGATATCAGCGTTGTTTCCACAGTGTTTTAGTATCTGTGCATACCACATTCTTTTCCTTTCTTGTACAGGCTTGTTTGAAACTCTGGCAAAATGCTGCACAGGGGAAGCAACTGAAAGTTGGCTGAGATCAAGTTCTGGGATTTCAATTAAAAACATTCTCTCGCTGCTTGTCACCGCTGTGGAAAATAAAGAGCTGCAAAGGCAAGAGGTTTTTTCCTATTGAAAAATATTTCTGTTAAGCTTCAGAATGGTGCAAATCGTTTATCGACATACACAAATAACTTCTGTTCGAGCTATACCAGGGCTCTGGTCCAATCCCTAGTTTCTGGGAAAACAGCAAATTTTGTATAGACTAATTCTACTGTTCTCATTTCCTAAGCGACCTCCACGAATTTGCATTTATATCTCCAAGAATGCCTAAAAATTCCCACCAATGCCTGCTATCCCACAGAGTTCCAATAATTATCACTTCTACTAGTACATGTTCATTCTGCTTGAGAAGATACCCACCAGGTCTCAAAATTCATGATTATTAAAAAACACCACTTTCACCGTACAAAAAGAACTGCCAAGACTATTCTCCCCAAAAGGACAACACACGTCTTCATTTTGCCCCATGATACTAAAACACTAAAGAATACGACAATAAAATCTCTTTGTGAGAGTTCTCCGATATGAATTAATGATGACTCTTAATATCACACGACAGAGAGTAAGTATCTGGATTCACTTCTGCTTGTTGAACAATTTTACAGGTTGGTACATTAGTACTGTACAAACAGAAGGCAGGCACACAAGCAAAGTTGAAACAGAAAGAACTCTCCCCCATCTCTGAGCCCTGTCTTAGTAGAGACTCTGGAACACCACTGCTACCTCCAGTCTCCAGCAAGGAGAGAAGCCCTAGGCTGCCACCCGTCTAAATGGAAGCCCAGCTTCAAAGTGGATAAAAGGAAGAGAGTCAAGATGGCTCCTTTACAATGAAATTCCAAGCAACACAAGGAGAGAGCAGCCCACAGAGGCTTCAGAGAGCAGGGAGAGCTCTGGCCCCCTATATAAGTGTAAGTTAACTTCCAAGTGGAGGCATTCACTCTTGTAGGAAGCACCCACGTTCCTGCTGAAGTCACAAGCAGAAAGGCTGAGTTTTAGCTGTGAAGAAACACAGCTCGGGCTCTCTTACCTGTACCAGCCTGCGGCTCCCTCCCCCTTATTCCAATTTGGGAGAGATAGCCAGGGTTCCTCCAGCAACTCTGCAAATGGGGCGGGGCTGCCCGAGTTTCTGCTGGCACCTGAGAGCAGGAAACTGCGCATGCTCCCCACCAGAGAGAAGCGCTGGGCTACAGAGTAAGACCAGACCAGCAGCAATGACCTTCCAACATTGCTATTAACCTCAGGAAGCAGGAGAGAAAATTAAAATTGCCCCAAGGAGCTTCAACAACAGAATCAGAAATTAAAGATCAAAGGAAGAGAACAAAAGGGCCGTGGTTGTTACTAAATGGCTGGAACAAGGCCACAGGGCCAAGTGGGTTTAAAAAAAAAAAAAGGCAATTAAGTTTATCCACATTTAGCAAGGGGTCCTTAGCTTGAAGTCTTAAGATGGTGCAGAGGCAGTGAACGAGAGCTCAGCGATGGGACGTGGGTTTGCACATCAACTATGCCATTTCCTAGTTGGGTGTGACCATGGGCAAGTCATTTCTCCTCTCTAGGGAGCAGTTTCCTCATCTACGTACCAGGGATCAGAGTAGTGCCCCTACTATAGGGCGGAGTAAGCACTAACTTCCTAGAACACAGCAAGCACGTATGAAATGTCATCATCAAGACAGTCTACACAAGCAAATCTACACCCTTTCCCCAGAGGTCAGTTTCCTTAAGAGAGAGGAAAGAAGGTCTTTCCTGCAAAGTTTTTGTTTTTATTTCTTGCCAGTTGGTTTGCTTTAATCAAAGTTGCTAAGTGCTTTTTATAGATGGCCCAATTTTCAATTTGCCTAAAATCAAGCAAAGAAAAAACCATTTTCAATTCCTTGAAACCATGTAAATTTCCTGAACTAGAAAGGAGCACTGAACACGTAGTCTTTGGGGAAGTCATTACAACTTTCTGATTCAAGTCTTACCTTTCCAACTAATCCCAGACAGTACAGCAACACACCGCCACACTAATGGCTGACAGTGCTGCAAAATATGCAGCCAGCACAAAAGAGAGCTGACACGGGCCAGAGTGGCCGGCACTGACCGAATCTGCTTTATTTTCTATTTTGCCTGCTTGACCCAAAATCAGATTCTCGGGACTAAAAGGGGGGATAAGGCCATCCAATCTCAAGTCCCTTCTCACCTGCCACATCTCCCAAGGGTTATGCAGCCTCTGAAACGTCAACGTGGGTGATGGGGAGATCATTGCCTGCTTAAAACCCCACAACGGCTGGCCTCCGTACCAAACCCAAACCCCTTAGCATGGCCTTCTGGGCCCTGTGGCCTGGCCCCAGATGGGTCTCCCAAACCACTTCCTACCACTCTCCGGGGGGCCCACTCCCATCCGACCCTCCAAGTCCTCTCCACTTCTAGGAGTTCATTTCCACCATTCCTCAAGCCCAGAATGTCCTTTCTCTGTGATTCCCATCTCTAGCTCCTTCTCAGTCTCCCAGGCTTAGACCACCTGCCCATTCAGTTCACAGTCTGTTTTACAGCCGGTCACCCCACCCTTACTAGACCAGAAGCTCAGTGAGGACAGGGCCATGTGCTGGACCCCACGTAGAGAAAACACCTGGCTGAAAAAAGCACCTGCCTTTCTAGAGAAAGCAGTAAGGTGGTGACCACCTCCTCTACCGACAGCATTTTGAGACCAAACTTGAGCAGATAAAAGGAGACTCAACGGCCTCATCTTGGATGCTTCTCAACTTCCTTGGAAATCAAGTATTCACAAACATCTCGACAAAATGTCAGGTACTCCACACGGGGGATTCCCAACCTTAACCACTCATTACTATAAGCATAGGAACTCTAAAAAATACTTTTAAAAGAGAAAAGAAAACACTGATGCCCGGGTCATATACCCACAATTCTGACGTAACAGCCGTGCGGTAGGATCCCTGACATGGGCATCTCTTTTAAAAACTCCTCCAGGTCAGGGGTGCCTGGGTGGCTCAGTCGGTTAAGCATCCAACTTCGGCTCAGGTCATGATCTCACGGTCTGTGAGTTCGAGCCCTGCCTCAGGCTCTGTGCTGACAGCTCAGAGCCTGGAGCCTGCTCCGAATTCTGTGTCTCCCTCTCTCTCTGCCCCTGCCCTGCTCACACACTCTCTGTCTCTCAAAAATAAATAAATGTTAAAAAAAAAACAAAAAAAAAACTTCTCCAGGTCAGTTTCTTGTGCAACCAGGGTTGAAAACCACTTCGTTGGAGCACTGCTCCTCAGACTCTTCGCCGGGAAGCACCAGTTGTTTCCAAAAGTTTGATACTTCCAAAAGTATCAAAATACAATAAAAATAAATTACCAGAAAAATATAAAGAGAAAATGCATACGAGACCCGCGCCTCAAATTTCGTTTCGTTATTAAACTCAACAGATGCACAACTACTCTGTGAAATTATTATTCACTTTCTAAACGCTGACTCTCAATTTCTGTATTTATACCGACATGCACTGGTAACAAAAACAGTTTGCACCCCAGCGTGGGTCTGCAGAGGACGTTTAGGGTAGCGATGCCCGGAGGGTACACACAAAGGACAAAATGTAGTCTAAGAACTTAGTTGAGGATTGCACAGCACTGAAATTATACTACACAGCAGTAAACAATTACATGTCCAAACAAGGGAGAGCCATAAAGGTCAGGGCAAAGCTCCCATCAGACAGATTTCTGGGCTGCTTCCGGGCACAAGGAAAGGAGTCCCCTCGGTGTTGACAGAATGCTGCAATAGTGGACTTTCTGGGATGTATTACACACAATTAAAACATCCCCCTTTTAAAACTATAACCTTGCTTTTGGCCACTTGTTTGTTTTTTTTTTTAATTTTCTATGTGTGTTTTACATACTACCTGATCATGTAAAGATATGTCGTTCTTCTCTTTGAAGACATACCGTTATGATGGGGGCACATGTTGAAAATGAGAGCATCTAACAATAAACAGAATATATTACTAGGAGGAAGACTCAACTAGGAAGGGGAGATTCCTTCCTACAAGTAATTCAAGGAGGGGCGAGACCCAGGTGGGTCAGAAGAGCTAACGAACACTTCAGATGGAAAGAGGCCTAAGGGTGGAACTTAAGGGGCTTGAGGGTCAGACAGGGAGACTGGGGCAAGGAAGGATTTCAGCACGAAGATGGCCAGGTGTAGCATAAGGTCCATTCCCGTCCTCCTCGGGGTCAATGCTTCCACAAAATTCTCAAGGGAAATACCAAAGACAAAGAACAAGCTTCAATAGGTTCTAAGCCACAGTCCACAGTCTTTCTAGTAAGTTTTTAAAAAGAACTTGATAGGAGCGCCTGGGTGGCTCAGTTGGTAGAGTGACTCTTGATTTCGGTGCAGGTCATGATCCCAGCATTGTGGGAACGAGCCCCGCATCAGGCTCCACTAGGAGTGTGGCACCTGCTTGACAGTCTCTCTCCCTCCCTCCCTCCCTCCCTCTCTCTCTCTCTCTCTCTCCACCACACACCCTCTCTCCAAAATATATACTTTTAAAAAGTTACCAACAACTTGATAATGCACTTCTGTACCTGAAGCATGGTGAAAAAAGATGACGTTTCCTTACTGCCTCTAGCACTGATGCACAAACTCAGAATAATCTTGCCTCGTTTACTTTCACAACCACACACACACACACACACACACACACACACTAAAAGCCACTTCTCTTGGTGAAAAGTTAAGGATTTTTTAAAAAGAAATCCCTCAATTACAAAAATATAAATAGTGCTCCTCTACTGCCTAATGAGAGTCCTTAATTAGATTTTTCAAGTTGCTAAGAATGTAACTTCTTAGCTCCCTCTAGTTGCAAATATGACACGATATGTAATATTATTAACAATAAACACTCTAGATAGGTTATTCTCATTGATCCTCCAGATAAGGCTAGTGGGTGGGTATCACCATTTTGTGACAGACTGAGGCCTAATGAGGTGACATGTCTTGTCCAAAGTCCTACAGGTTGTCAGTGACAAAACCAAGGCCCAAACTCACATCTCTGGTGCCAAGCCCTTTGCAGCTCACCACTTGCAAAGTGCTTTCACTCCTGCTGCCTTTCTAGATTCTGTAAGAGCTCAGCCAGACAAGCTTTGGCTAGCAAAATCTACACAAATTTGAAAGCAAAGAGGACACATGAAAAGCACAAGCATCTATTATTTTAAACTCTAGAATACTCTGCTCTTTGGAAGGGGCCAGTCAAAAGTTTTGACATTTTTCAGGTTGGAGGCTTCAGCGTACCTGGTATTTCACATTGCCCAGCCCTGGAGCCTCATTGAGAATCACCATTAATCCTTCTGGGTATTAATTAATTAATTAATTAATCCTTCTGGGTCACTTTAATGTCTTTTGAGCCTCTTTAAAGCTATTCCTTATCCACCCCAATTACCTTTCTCAAACCTCCATGGCCTTTTCAAACTTGTTCCTGCCTCAGGGCCTTGACACTTGCCATTTTTTCCGTAGGGAATACTCGTTCTCCAACATACTTACGCCCGCTTGACCCTGTATTTGGGTCTCAACTCAAAGACCACCTCCTCCAAGAGGACTGTCACATATTATTACCCCATCTCTCTCTATGGCCTCCTGGTTTCCCATTCTTGCTAGCACTCTTCACTACCTGAGATCCTGATTCACTGGAGATGCAAACTCTACATGAGCACAGCTCAAAAAAGAGAAAAACAAAGTTAACACAGGAAAAATAAACCAGTTGCCACACATATCATAAACAAACACACCCTGAGAGAAAATGCCGTGTAAATACATTCAAAATAACAAGACTAAATATTGACTGTTTTGCTAGTTCACATATAGCACACGGTAACACTCAAACATGATATACACAGAAAATGTCCAGCAAACAAGAAAACATCAACCTCTTCTTCCTGCTATTTAACACTCCTCCCTCCGCCAACACTGTCCACAATGATCCTTCATGTTTCTACGATGAACAATTTTTTTAACTGTGGCTACGAATTATCACCTGTACTCCTCCCTCTCGGAATCAGTTAGTTTATAAAAATGACCTAAGGAAAAACTGATAGCTAAGCTGTCCAACAGAAAATATATTAGGACTCCCTGGCCAACTTCCCCCTCTGGAAAGCTGGGATCAGTCTTTGCAACAGATCCGTCTGGGCCACTCTCCAGGGGCCTTGCCATGGCAGGATCCTCTTGGTCATTAACCATAAAAACAATCACAAGTCCTTCATTTCCCTCTGCAACCCAGTGCGGCTGGAACTCGGAAGTCGGCTCATTCCCAGCATGTTATGCTGATGCGGAACACTTTTTTAATAAAAGTGGTAAGTTTGTGAGCTAAAAATATAGAGGATGACTTCCAGCTATGATAAAATAGCCCATTTTCTGGGCCTTTTATAATGCCAACCACAAGCACAACTGGGAATCAAGTTAAAGTGTTACTATTTCCAAGGAGAGTGTATCAATTCTTATTACGGGTGCCTCTCCCCCTGAGCATACTTTCAAATTGTATTCACATGTGTAAAATCTCTCTTCCTGCACCAACCCCATCATTGAAGGGCTGGTGTCAGAATTATTTCCAACAGCCCACCTCTTGTCAGGGTAGCTGCTGTCAGCTTTATTTCAGAGATTTGGGGATCCCAAGCAAGATAAGCAAACCCATAGGGTCTCTACATAATGCTGGCTCTTAACCATGTCTGTGTTTGGGTACAATGGCACTGAGTAACTCAATATAAAACGATACTGTTGGGGCGCCTGGGTGGCTCAGTCGGTTAAGCGTCCGACTTCGGCTCAGGTCATGATCTCACCGCTCTTGAGTTCAAGCCCCGTGTCAGGCTCTGTGCTGACAGGTCAGAGCCTGGAGCCTGTTTCAAATTCTTTGTCTCCATCTGTCTCTGCCCCTCCCCGCTCACACTCTGTCTCTCTCATAAACAAACAAATAAATAAATATTTAGAATATCTTGCCGTAAAAACAAGAAATAACCCTCAACCTCCATCAAAGTCCTACAACTGCTTCCCAGTACCCTTAGGACATAATCTCAAGCTATTCTCCCCAATTTAACTTCCCAACATCCTCCTGACACATAGGTCTTGATCTAGCCAAATCTCTGCTTATCATCTATCCAACACTATGGATGTGCTGGTAAGTTTATGGTCTAAAAATATAGAGGATGGATTTCTACATCCAGGTTCCTCATACATGGTGGACTTCTGCCCCCCAGCGTCTATTTCCCCTGTTCCTGGAAGAAGCAATCCAATTGCGTTGAAGAAAAGTATTCATTCTCCACTGGCTATGATTTATTGGTACCACCAGTCAAGGCACTCTGTGTGAGCATTTTATTCAAAATGGGTCATTTGTTTGTTGAGGGTTTTTGTTTTTGTTTCTTAAGTAATCTCTACACCCAACGTAGAGATTGAACTCACAACCCTGAGATCAAGAGCTGCCTGTTCTACCAACTAAACCAGCCAGGCACCCCAAAACTGGGCCATCTGGACATCTGAATCAAGATTCAGTGATTCAAGAAGATTCAAGAAGAACAAGACTGAAAATGGGTGATTCCTCCTCCATGGGGCACCCCACATAGATGGTTCATCAGTACCCTCCATCCAACAGTCCTCGGGCTGTCCATGGTCCTCCTCCCTGACCCCGTTTTTCAGGTGTCCCTCAGATTCTATAAGCTACTCCGCATCTCTATCCATCGTTTTTCATAAATGTACTTTCTACTTAAGGTGGATTCAGGGTAGATTTTCTGCTTGTACCCTGGTAGCAAAAGCACTCAGTGATTATTTTCAAGCCCCTCAAAACCATCCCTCCCAACACTACGATGCTGTCTTCTCAATATTTTCTAAGTCCTGTCATATACTCTGATTTTTCAGGTACTATGCTTCTCTAAATAAAATACAAAAGCATAATGTTATAGCCCCACTGCTTGTGATTTTCCAGCATCAAATGTGCCACCTGAAAGGTGATACAGTTTGTTATCTACCATTACTAAGTGCTCACTATGTGTATGGCGCTGTGCTAAGTGGCTTCCCGTCCATCACTGCATTTAGTCCCCACAAAATACAGCAGTTCCCCTTATCTGTGGCTTCACTTCCCACAGTTTCGGTTGCCTGTAGTCAACCAAGGTCCAAAGGTAGATGATTCTCCTCCCCCTGATCAATCGTGACAAGTTCAATAGGAGTTTCCTGCTACATCACAATGCCTACACCATTAATCTCACTTCATCAAATCATTTTATCTTCTCACATTGTCACATGAAGGGTAAGTACAGTACAGATAAGTTGAAAGAGCGGGGGGGGGGGGGGGGGGGGGGGGAGGTGGGCACCTGGGTGGCTCAGTCGGTTGAGCTCCCGACTTCGGTTCAGTTCATGATCTCGCAGTTAGTGGGTTGGATCCCCACGTCAGGCTCTGTGCTCGCAGCTCAGAGCCTGGAGCCTGCTTCAGATTCTGTGTCTGCCTCTCTCTCTGCCCCTCCCCTGCTTGTGCTCTGTATCTCTCTCTCTCTCAAAAATAAACATAAAAAAAAAAAAAAAGAGAGAGAGACCACATCATACAACTTTTATTACAGTATATAATCATAATTGCTCTATTTTATTATTACTTATTGTTGTTAATCTCTTATGGGGCCTAATTTATAAATTAAACTTTATTGTAGTTACATATGTATAGTAAAAACATAGGGCTTGGTACCATCCATGGTTCCAGACATCCACCTGAGGTCCTGGAATGCATTCCCTGCCTATAAGGGGGAATACTGGATGGTGTTATCCCGTTTCACAGATAAACACACTAAGATTAAAAGAGATTAACTTGCCAAGAGGTGTACATATGCACCTATTAAATCACCAAACTTGGATTTAAATCCAAGTGCACCCACAAAAACCTAAATTCCCAACCACTGATGAAGATAATACTTGGGGGGTGGGGTGCCACAGAGTGGTTACAGATGGGTATGAAAATAATTACATCTTGGAAACTTTCATTAACTGGCTACTGAACACCCAACCCGTACCTTCTCGTGGGTTTGTGCATCAAATTCTGCCCTTTTAAACACCCATGAACCCAGTCTTGAAAACTATTTAGAGTTGAATGGAACAATCCATTACTTCAGTGACACAGAATAAACACAACCTCGTCCTCTGAAAAAAGATTTCTGCTGCCTAAATCATAGGCAACAAGTCCTCAAACTCTGGGGTTGTTTTAAGCTATTAAAGGACTTACTCCTTAATAAAACAGGGAAGTACATTTTTTTTTTTTTTTTTTTTTAGCTCACAAGATCATTAGGAGAGCCAGAAAAGAGCATTTGTGTGGGAAAGGGTTACCACCGTGACAGGAGAGTAACAAATATGCCCAGAGGAGGCAGAGCGGGCCCATCTGGGTCTAAAGTTAGACACGTCTGTCCAACCAGGTATTAATTTTAGCATCAGCTACAAGTCACCAAATAGAAAGAAACATGGTGCCTGTAATCTTTAAGCAACCCACCAGACATCATGAAGAATGACTATTTTCAAGCAACCCACCAGACATGAAGAATGATGTCAACTTTCACTTCTTCTGCTCATTTTAAACACTACCAAGCCATGAAATTCAATTATCCATTAACCATTGTTTCATATCTGACAAACTTGCATTTCACAAAATAGAGCCCTTTCCGCGGAACTGGGATCACCTGCCCCCCAACACAAATCATCAAAAACAAGTTTCCACACTTTGATGCAATTTCTACAGCCTAGCAAATTCAGAGTGGGTCCGGTAGATAGCTAAAGGGTTTTGGAGGATCCACAGGCGGTGTATAGAAATGGCAGGTTTGAGAGGGGGCTCTGAAGTCAACTAGATTTGGGAAACGCTGTGTGAGGTGACACAAAATATATTCCTTGAATACGGTACTGCTCAGAACGTTTAACAGGTTGTGTGTTTCAGAGCTCTACCCATGGGTATTAGAACACAAAGCATTTCCCAAGCTTATTTGTACAGAGTACCCTGTAGGCAAGTGTTCCATGGGAAACACACTGAAAATGTGGACGAAGCCATAAAGAGACAGAAACACAGGTCCTAGGAATTCCTTCAGAACATCGTGTACTTTGAGAAAGCAATGCACACCAATAGTTGCACGTGGGAATTACACTGTGGACCCAATGCCTCAGGTTCTCTGCATTCTAGACAAGGAGTCCTAAGACTCCTGAACGTTCTTTTTAATCCAGAGGATACTCACCAGGGAACAGAATGTTATTTGTCTAAAGCTGGAGGATCAAGTACGGAAGGAGGAAGGAGAGCAGGGAAGAAGCGAAGAACAGGGAAAGAATCACTGGCATCTCCATTTTCTTTTTTTTCTTTTTTTTTTTAACGTTTATTTATTTTTGAGACAGAGAGAGACAGAGCATGAACGGGGGACGGGCAGAGAGAGAGGGAGACACAGAACCGGAAGCAGGCTCCAGGCTCTGAGCCATCAGCCCAGAGCCCGACTGGAGGCTCGAACTCACGGACCGCGATATCGCGAGATCGTGACCTGAGCCGAAGTCGGACGCTTAACCGACTGAGCCACCCAGGCCAGGCGCCCCTGGCGTCTCCGTTTTCAATTAATGCTGAGGAACAACTAACTTGCTTTCATTTTTTTTTTTCTTCAATAGATTTCACCTTATGATATGAAACCACCTCAGGGTATATTCTTAAACGCAAACAAACATCAGTCTTCAAAAGATGCACCCTATGACTCTATCCACAGGTCAGCAGACAGAATTCTACCAACAAAGACCCTTTTGTGAAAAACGTTAAAAGCGAACTGGTAATCAGGTCAACTCATTGTTTTATATTGAGCAATGGAAATACCAACAATGTTTACTTCAGGGCAGAAATCGATTTATTAAGGCTAACTAATCTGAACCCCCAAAAGAACATAACCTAACTGGAATACTTCCTGGTTTAATGGTTTCTGGAAGCACAAATTCAAACGCCACCACGGGCCGTGCAGATAACTTGAACGAGTGAAGCATGCAGGGCCTAAGAAACTAGGGAATTGTGGGGACTAGGGGGAAATCTGAGGGTACGACCAAACCTCCAGGCATTCGTGATCAGTTCAATTACGACACGGTGCTGACTTCCCCTCTCCCCTCCCCCCAGCAAAACAAAACAAAACAAAACAAAACAAACAGGTGCAGTCCAAATTCAGCTCCCAGGCTGCCAGTTTGAGACCTCTGGGAAAGCTACCATCCGTAAGAAGATCTGAACCTGTCCTCTACAAATGCCTGATGAGCACATTAAATTTATAAATCACCAAGTTGAGAATAATGTCAACCCAGATGCATCAAATAAATGTACTTACAGTGGATGAATATTCGCAGGTGTATGTACAAATGTAATACGCTTCCAACACAGTACAACTGAGGTGAACATCTTCCAGTAAGTAACCTGTTGGGTAAAGTTGGGAAAAATATGCCACCTCTCTGGGCCTCAGTTTCCCTCATCTATAAAAGGAAGATGGGAATACCAGCCCCTTTGAGTAGTAGTAAAGCTTCTACAGAAATACATTCATAACACTCTTAGCATAGAGTAGATGCTCGATTAAATGGTAGTTAACTGTTATTACAGTGCATATTTTGGTTACGATCGTAAGCGGTATTTCGAACGATTTCACAAAGTGAATTTTTGTAACAGTCAATAGGTAAATGATGCTGATCAAGCCTTGGAAGACACTCCTAATTGTGTAACCAATCTCAGCCACTTTCCAGAAGCCAGAAAAAGATCGTGGTGCCATCTCATGATGACACACAGGCACACAAAATTTTACAAATACTGATATCATTCAAATTTGAACGACAGCTTGTACACATTTAGCATTAATTCTGTTCAATATTTTTAAACACTCAAAAGAGCAAATCCAAACACCCAGGATGCTGACAGCTGCCTGCCAAACACCTTGCACACGGTCGTTTGCTCTCCATAATTCACACCCATTAATGTTACTATTTTCACCTTCTCTTCCAGCAGATGATCTTCATACTTGCCCTTTTTTAGGCACTGAATGCTCTCCCCCACAAAAAAAAACTTAAAATTCCAACTTGTTGGTTCACTTTTTTTTTTTTGTAATCCCTGAAGAAATTGGACCGGGAAGGGGGAAAATGATGAAGTAATAACATGCAGGTGCTTCCTACCTAATTAAAAGAGAAGTTTACAGCTGCACTGGTAGTGAATCATCCCTGTGGGTTATCCACGTGTATCCTTCAAGTGGCACGTAACTCCATCAAGAGCCATATTCCATATGCTTTCCTGAAAACTGCCTGCGTTTAGCTTGGTAAAATGATGACTGTCAGGTAACTAATGGTATTTTCTGTTTCCTGGCTTTTCCTCCCTATGGACATCCCAGTCCATTTGTGTTTCCTTAATTCTAAAAATAATTAAGCAACCTTGAAGCAAGAGGCTCAAAGCTTAGTAAATCAAGCTTGAATTTATACTGAATCAAAGCATACTGTCACTAGAAGAAAAAAAAAAAAAAGCTACAGACAAAACTGTGTCCAATGTTACCATTTGTGTCCTCTGTGTACATATATCTATTTCACAGACACACACACAGATACACACACACACACACACACACACACACACACACACACACCCCTGTCAGCCTCTAGGAAAGGACACAGATGGAGGTAAAGGGAAGGCAGCCCTTCATTGTCTACCCTTTTTATCTTTGGAAAATTATGCACCTGATGAGTACATTAATGGTCCTAAAATTTATCTCTGGCTTTTTAAATTTATCTGGACTGCAAGGTGTTTTCTTATATTTCAAATTATTAATGTCCCAAGTGTTTAAGTTAATCTGCTTTTATTTCTTAAGCTTGCCCAGGGATATTTCTTTTTTTTTTTTTTAATGTTTATTTATTCTTGACAGAGAGCTGGGCTGGCCTGTCAGCACAGAGCCTGATGCGGGGCTCAGGACCTGAGTCGAAGTCGGACGCTTAACCGACTGAGCCACCCAAGTGCCCCATGTTTTGTTTTTTTATATATAAACTGAAAAAAAAAAAATCTACAACAGACCATTAAGTCTAAGGACAAGTTACCCAGGGCTAGAGGTTCTGCTTTTTTCTCTAAACTTCTGTAATACTACTGCTTTTCAAATTAAAAAATAAAAAGCTACAAAGACAAACAACACGGAGATAGTACCGCTTATTAGTAAGAATGGTCAAAATCCAGAACACTGACAACACCAAAAGCCTGCAAGGATGGGGAACAAAGGGAGCTCTCACTCCTTCTGGCAGGAAAGGAAAACATACAACCACCTTGGAAGACAGTTGACAAGTTCCGTACAAAATTAAACATAGTCTTACCATACAACCACACTCCCTGGTATTTCCCAAAAGAGTTGAAAAACTTAACAACCACACAAAAACCTGCACACGGATGTTTAGAGTACTTTACTCACAACTGCAAAAACTTAGAAGTGACCAAGATGTCCTTCAGTAGGAAAATGGATTAACTGGGGCACATTCAGACAAGGGAGTATTATTCAGCACCAAAAAGGAATGAGCTATCAGGCCATGAAAAACCATGGAGGAACCTTAAATGCACAGGACTAAATAAAAGAAGCCAATCTGAAAAGACTACATACTATATCATTCCAACTTTGAAACATTCTGGAAAAGGAGAAACTATGAAGAAAGTAAAAAGATCTGTGGTTGCCAGGGGCTGGGGAGTGGGAGGGATGAATAGGAAGAACAAGGAATGTTTAGGTTAGTGAAAATACTCTGCATGATACTGTAATGATGGATTCGTGTCACACATGCATCCAAACCCATAGAATGTACAATATCAAGAGTGACCCCTAACATAAACCATAGACTCTGGGTGATAATGACGTGTCAATGTAGGCTCATCAATTGTAACCAGTGCCCCACCCTGGTGGGGGTATTAATAAGTGAGGAGGCTGTGTATGCACTGGGGCCAAGGGCTATGGAAGAAAACTCTATACTTTACTCACTGTTTTGCTGTGAACCTAAAACTGCTTTAAAAAAAAAATCTACTTCAAAAAAAAAAAGCTACACAGAAAAATGTCAGAATGAGACCAAATTATTTTTATGGTGACAAAGAGAATGGCTACATACAGAGGCAGGGTCAGAATCATTTCAAATAAATGCCCACCCTTAAGGGCACTTATTAAGGGTTTTTATTAAATGACCATAAGGGCACTTATAATTTTTAAAAGAACTTAAATAATTGTATCTAGTTAACTTTCTGTGCTTTCATTTCAGCACATTACTTTTTTTTTAATGTTTATTAATTTTGAGAGGCAGAGACCAAGCATGAGTAGGGAGGCCAGAGGGAGAGGGAGAGAGAGAGAAGGAGAGAATCCCAAGCTGAGAGCATTGAGCCCAACGCAAGGCTCGATCCCATGAACTGTGAGATCGTGACCTGAGCAGAAATCAAGAGTCAGAGGCTTAACGGACCAAGTTACCCAGGCGCCCCATGTGCACTCTTTATCTTTGTTTATCTTGATTAAAAATTTGGAACGGAGTAGCACCTGGCTGGCTCAGTTGGTGGAGCACATGACTTGTGACCTTGGAGTTGTGAGTTCAAACCCCAGGCTGGGGGCACAGATTACTTAAAAATAAAATCTTTTAAAAAAAAATCTGGGGTTGAAAATGTTCACCTGCACCCTGCACTCTTTTCAGGATCTATAGAAAAATCTAGCTCCACAACATTCTTCAAATGATCTCTTTTAGTAGCAAATGAGTTGTTTTCATCCTATGGCTTAGGGGCTAAACACATCAGCTTAAAATTAATGTTAGCTTAGGGGTGCCTGTGTGGCTCAACTAATTAAGTGCCTGACTCTTTGTTTCAGCTCAGGTCACCATCTCATGGTTTCGTGGGTTCAAGCCCTGCGTCGGGCTCTGTGCTGACAGCATGGAGCCTGCTTGGGATTCTTTCTGGCTCCCTCTCTCTCTGCCCCTCCCCTGTTCATGCTGTCTCTGTCTCTCTCAAAAATAAATAAATAAACTTTAAAAAAAATTTAATGTTAGCTTAAAATCAGAATGTTTAAAATATTATTCTTCTTTTCAAATTGTCCCACTGACAAACAAATGCAAGATAAGGAGAATACTTACAAAAAGTGTCTAAGAGTTAAACCGTATCCCAGAGAGAACTATTTTTATTAAAGGAGGGTAATGATCTTCATTTTCTTTAAAAAAAATAAATAAATAAATAAAACAACCAAAACAGAATGAAAACTAGCTACAGGTATAAAATTTGAGTCCCTTGTTATTCTGGCAGACAACAGTAGGGTGCCTACTGGGGCACACGCTACACCCGAAATCAGGGAATATGGTAAATAGTGATTTAAGGAGACTATCAGCTTTCATGACCACTGCTCAACAGAATGTTGTCAACTCTTCCTGTGGAGAAGAGTGAATTAACGTCACTGAATCTGAGATTTTCTTTTCCACTCAGGAGACAAAGTGCTGACTTCTCAATCTGAAATTATGTATGTAAGAAAAACTTGGGTCGCCTGGGTGGCTCAGTCAGTTGAGCATCCGACTTCAGCTCAGGTCATGATCTCACGGCTCGTGAGTTTGAGCCCCGCATCGGGCTCTGTGCTGACAGCTCGGAGCCTGGAGTCTTCATATTCTGGGTCTCCCTCTCTCTCTCTCTCTGCCCTCTCCCGCTCATGTTGTCTCTCTCTGTCTCTCAAAAGTAAATAAAATAAACATTAAAAAAAATTTTTTTAAAGAAAAGAAAAACTTGATTTTCCATTTCTTAACCCTCAGAATGCTTACACAAGAGAAGGCATCCAGGAGGGAACCTGGATATATTCTCATTCATACTCTCTCTTCCCTTGCATCTCAGTCTCCTTCTTTTAGACTCAGTTCCCCAACCCTCTGTGTCATTATGCCAAATTAGAAAATGGCCTTCATCTTCCATCTGAGGCTTCCTTAACAATGACCACCAAGTACTACTCCTTTTCCTCACACACACACACTCTTAGCCTCTCCCTGATATCCAGCTACTACTTTGTATATCAAAACTCCACTTTTTATGCAAATATCCCAGACCCTCCATCACCTTACCCATTGAACTTTTTTCAATCATAGCCTATTGGTCATCAACTTAAAAATCCTGGAGACTCAACAATGAACGAGATCTAAGGTCCAACCTCTCATCCAACATGAGTCAACTCACAGCTTCTGCTTAGAACAGCCAACCCTGGGCTTAGAGAGAACACAGATGTCAATGGATGGAACACCTTTCTAGGTGGCCACAGCTAATTTTAGGGACTGGCACAAGTCACCAGTTACTCCCATAGTTCTGCTCACATCTCTCAGAGCCACAGAGAACAAAGGGAACTTCATTTCCACACATGAGCCCTCCACCCATCTAAAGTGTTGGTCTCCACATCCATCCTGCTGTTTTATTCCAACTAAATCCCCCAGACTGTACCTTCTTCTCTGAGACCTCTGTGACTGTCATTAAAGAGACAATGGTATTCAAGAAAAGTGGCTTTTAAATTACCTTCCTTTTGGTTTTAAGTAGTGTGGAACAAAACATATTGGATCTTCAATCAAATTCTGTCACATACAAACACTGTATGAATTTCTAATCCTAAACCATGTCTTTTTAAGGCTACAACACATGGTTAAGATAGGGTAAAACCTGATCTCTCTTATTCTACAATCAATCACCTCAAGGTATTCCGTATTTATAAACTTCATTCTTTCCTGGGACTTAAAAAGTATTTTTTTTAAATAAGTACAGTATAATTAAATTTAGCCCATTTTGTCCCTTCTCCAAGAGATTCTTAACATTAATTCAGTTCTACATTTCCAAAGAAAATGAAAATTAACTAAATTGAATTATCCCTCATGATTATTTATACATGGGTTTTAATTTATATTACACCATTTACATTTGCTAAGTGCAAAATGGGACTAGGCTGCAATTTTATACTTATAATCTACTCCACTGCCAAACTAAGTTCAGCTCAAATTATAATTGCATAGAAAATGCAAACATATGATTTTGACTTTTATTACCATTTAATCCCACTACAGAAATTTAACATGGTTTTGCCAAGTTGGAAGAACCCTACCACATAGTATTTGTTCAAGCCAATGTACAACCAAAGAAATAATAATAATCTGATTTGAAAAGAATTTTTTGAATTCATTCTGTTTTAGCATCCTCTTACACGTTTCTTGACAACTTTACCACTATATTGGGGTAATCACCAGCTAGTACAAAAGCTCTTACCTCTCCTATAATCCATTCCTTCTCAAGGAGTGACCACCCTACCCAAAGAAGAATCAATCAAAATGACTGCTCATTGGCTGCAGATTACTAATAAAAATTAAAGAAGTACAGGGGCGCCTGGGTGGCTCAGGGGGTTAAGCATCCGACTTTGGCTCAGGTCATGATCTCGCGGTTCACAAATGTGAGCCCCGCATTGGGCTCTCTGCTGACAGCTCAGAGCCTGGAGCCTGCTTCAGATTCTGTGTCTCCCACTCTCTCTCTGCCCCTCCCCAGGCCACACTTTGTCCTTCTCTCTCAAAAATAAAATAAACATTTTTAAAAACTTTTTGAAAATCAAAGAAATACCAAAAAAAATAAAGCACCAAAGAAAATCTGAATTGATTTGGAATATCAGTAAAAAGAAATTTAGAAAATATCCTTAGGTCCAGGTTAGGTATGAAGGAAAGAAATTATTATAATAATGAGGGTATTAAATGCTTTTACCATGTGCAGGCTCTGTTTTATGTGGTTTATCTGTACCAACTCATTTAATCCTGAAAACCTCCTCCTTACAGAGAATGAGACTCTACGAGATGACATGACATGAACAAGGTCACACAAAAAACAGTGGAGCATAGACCTAACTCACAGACTGGCAGTCGAAAAGAGTTGAACTCTGGTGTGTCCCCATTCCCCCAAAATTCACATCTACCTGAGCCTCAGGTGACCTTATTTAGAGATACAATATTTGCAAGTACTATTATTCATTGTTTTAATTTTTAGATTTATTTTTGAGAGAGAGACAGAGCATGAGAAAGGGAGGGCAGAGAGGGAGGGAGACACAGAATCCGAAGCAGGCTGCAGGCTCTGAGCTGGCAGCCCAGAGTCCGACGTGGGGCTCGAACTCTCGGACCATGAGATCCTGACCTGAGCCGAAGTCGACACTTAACTGACTGAGCCACCAAGAAGTCAGGGGAAACTCAGATATACAGAGTGAAGACAACCATATGAAGAGGGAGGCAGAAAGTGGATGGTATGGGTACAAACCAAGGAACGCCAAGGAATGCCAGCAACCACAAGTGAGGAAGAGGGTTCCTCCCCAGAGCCTGCAAAGGAAGCAGGGCTCCGCAGACAGATCTGAGACTTCTAGCTTCTGGCATTCTGAGACAATACACGCCTCTTGTTTTAAGCCTCCCACTTTGTGGTACTTTGTTATGGTAGCCCTTGGAAACCAATACAGCTGGGAAGAGAATGTGACGATTCAATGTAGCATCGCATCCCAAAGAAATTCTGTGAACAGAGAGACAGTAATGGGAACCAGCATGTCAGAAGACCATGAGGTTAGTATCAAATAACAACTGCTGGTGTATTCCTTGCCCCTCCCAACAGTCATTGGAAGCCTCAGCTTGCAGCTATGTCTCTGGTGAGCTCTGCACATAACGGGAAAACATAACATTTTTTCTTGATAGCACGAACATCTGGTTATCTGAACATAAGAGATTCACAACAGAAGAGATCTGCAAAATATCGCCTCCCTAAGGGCTGAGAATTGCTTATACAAAACTTGATTATTCCACACGAACCTCTATGTTTGATTCTAAGATCCCAGGGTGATGTACCCTAGGCAAAAGATTTCTAACTCTTCCATGTAAGATCTAAGCTTGCTTTTCCTTCCATTTGTAGTCATCCACATACCCATGCATGCCAATCGTCAAGTCTGCATTCAATAAACATCACGACCGACAAACATGATAAAGAGCCTACTAGGTAATTTGGCATTATGTTCATTCTTAGAAATACTGTAGTAAATATGGCAAATGGAGGCCCATCCCTTAGGGAGTTTATCCTTTAGCAAGAATGGGAAACATTCCATAAGTCATCTTAAGTGTGATGACAACTACCAAGAAGACATGAAGGATGTTACAGGGAATAGGAGATGAGGCTGGTCAGTCATGTGCAGCTGTACAGGTTGTGCACTACCCAAGGGTACCTGTCCAAGGAATATGCAAGAGCTAAAAATACAGCCTTCTCCATTTGTATAGCCTAACCAGAAGACTGTTGTTATCTTATTAGCACAAAAAGGCCATCTGAACTAGCATTGCCCTGAAGCTATAAAGGACAAGGGCCAGACCTTGGAGGCAGTATTAGTGAATTTGTATTTTATATTAAGGGTAATGGGAAATAATTGTAGAATTTTTCAAGTAGTAGAATCAGCTGTCTAGGGAAGCAGAGGCAGTAATTTACCCAACATGATTTCATCACTTGTGTAATACGGAAATAATTCAAAGAAATGTATAAATAATTGAAGCTAAGACCATCTGTAAAAATGCCATTTTGGCTCCTTCCCAACTGATGTGCATTTAAGACCTTGATGAAAAATGCAGCTCTTTTCATTCTTTTCACTTGAGGAGGATTTCACTGGTTTATTAATCAGATGCTCTTTCACTGGACTAAAGCAGGATCCCAGGCCCTATTCGAGGCCGTCTTCCCATTCCGCACACCAAGTTCCTGCCTTCAAGAGAAGCTAGTACAATGCTCACGTGAAGAAGGATCTGTCTACAGAAAGGGGCTCTGTTCTCCCCATCCAGGACACTGTGGAGTTGGAAAAGTAAGCTTGTCACTTTAAGAGATACGCGTCCCGCTTCAAGAATTTCTGGTATCAAATCAAGCAAGAATATCACGGGGAGGCAAATCTATACAACACGGGGATTCTCCGAGAAGCCATCGTTTCCCGAACAGAAACCAGAGCGAGGCCATCCTACATCCAAATGACCCACAAGGGTCCGTTTGCTCAGAGCACAGAACAGGCTTCCTCCAACCCGACCCACGCAAGGCGCAGCTCAAAACCGGTCTCCGGTCAGATGAGTTTATGAAACTCCACAAACTACACTCCAAGCTTCGATTTCCTTCCATATCAAATGAGAATGAACAGAAGAGAATAGGGGCCAACGCGAGGATTTATAAGTTAGTACATGTAAAGCCCGCAGAACCATGCCAGGCACAGAGTAAGAGCTACATCAAAGTTTCCTGTTAGTATTATTTTCATTCTTAGAGCATCATAATAGATTTCCATACATAAGACCCACTAAGACAGGCAGGTAGATAAATCTGCTGAGCTCTATGTATTAGATCTTTCCCAAATTTGTCTGGCCACTGGCTTTATCTTCCCATAAAGCATTTTCTATCACTAGGAGAACCCAAGTCCTACAGGGTTCGCCAGGGGACATCGTGCTCTGAGCCGTGTGTCTCTGCCTTGTTTACTTTCAACCGCTTATCCAGTAATCCAGAAGGAGACTTTATTTACATTTTAACCATGAGATGGCAGAAGAAGGAAAGGCAGAGCTATGTGGAAGCTACCTCTAAATTTCTGGTTCCTCAACTACTGAATTGTCCCTGATACTTCCTTTGGAATTTAATTCCAAAGTTAATAAAAGGCCTCGGCCCAGGTGGTGTTTTCGTGTGTTGTTTATACATAAGAAATTGGCCGAAAGGTCAAGTGAGATGACAATAAAGGGCACCTTGCCCGGACTCAGGGCCAAAAAGCCCACCTTGACCAGACAAGGACAATTATAAACAGCACAGGCAGTGAAAACAGAATGTCTCAATGCAGAGCTGGGAGAAAAACAGCAGGAACTTTGTTCATAAAATTACCACAGTACGGCTTAGTCCTTTTTCTGGTGACATAACCCAGAACATTAAGAAACACTCCTTTCCCAACTAGAGCATGTTGGTGAGGCTGATTGGAATGAAGAAACTCGGCATCTTAAAAAAATACGAACTCACACCCGTAGCGTCATAACTATCCTTCATGCATTAACTCATTAATCTTTACTGTTACCCTTTGAGGGCAATGTTTGTTTTTGTTTTTGTTCTTTTTCAAGTAATCTCTACACCCAACACGGGGCTCAAACTCACAACCTGGAGATTCAGAGTCGCATGCTCTACAGTCTGAGCCAGCCAGGCGCCCCGAGGTAAATACTCTCATACCTGTTTTTTCGATGAGAACACCGAGGCACCATGCATGGAGTACCTCACCCAGGATCACACACAGAGGGATTCAAATCAAGAGTGTGGCTCCAGAGGCCACGCTCTTAATTCACCAACATGACTATGATGAGGTATTTATATGTTTTAAAATGATTTTATGACCTGGGTTCTTAAAAGGATTTAGGTCTACTTCTGATGCTGCAAAATTATTTAGATAAATATTAGCCAAACTTCAGACACTAAAGAGCTACCTAATGTGTCATACTTGAAAACCACCCGCTGTTTATTTCATAGTTCTTTAAAAGAACGTATCTTTGAAAAAAAAAATTTTAATGTTTATTTATTTTTGAGATAGAGAGAATGAGCAGGGGAGGGGCAGAGAGAGAGGTAGACACAGAATCCCAAGCAGGCTCCAGACTCTGAGCTGCCAGCACAGAGCCTGATGCAGGGCTCAAACTCACGAACTTTGAGATCAAGACCAGAGCCAAAGTCAGATGCTTCACTGACTGAGCCACCCAGGCGCCCCTAAATGAACACATTTTTTAACATGAATAGATTTACTGTGAAAGTCAATTTTGTTTCATTATTATAAGAGGAAAAGCAGTATCATCTACTCTCAGTAAAACGGAGCCCTAAAGATAAATATAATGTTGGGGCACCTGGGTAGCTCAGTCAGTGAGGAGTCTGACTGCGGCTCAGGTGATGATCTTGCAGTTCTTGAGTTCGAGCCCCACATCAAGACTCCGTGCTGATAGTGCAGAGACTGGAGCCTGCTTCAGATTCTCTCTCTCTCTCTCTCTCTCTCTCTCTCTCTCTCTCTCTCTCTCTCTCTTTAAAATAAATAAAGATTTTTTTAAAAAGGTAAATATAATGTCAATAAAAGAATGTTACCAATTTCCAGCTAAACAATGTCATGTGCAGAGGGCCCAAGACTTAAGTTCTCTCTTTCTCTTTTCTGAAAAGATAGATCAGCATCTGCTAAAAAACAGTAAAGACTCACTGGCACCAAAGTGAGCCTGCCCCTCAACATAATCACACCCGCTGAGAGGGAACTGCAAGGGGGAGTGACCATCTTACCTGGATGTTCAAGGCCAGTTCCTGCTGATCCCTTCTTGCATCATGGGTGTTCCCAATCTTTGGGAAACACTGCTTAAAAAAGCATTACGAATGAGAGGTGTCACAAATACAGATTTATCTGCCAATAAATCAGGTTGCCCCTGTTAAGTTTTCTACATAATGAAAAACCACAGAGATAAAGGTTAAATACTGCTTCTAGATTCAATCAATCAATGGTAAAATGATATGCAGAGGGAAACCTGGCTTGGCTGGCAGGTGTTCCTCTGGAAAGTGACTTGTGGTTTAGGCATGACCACAAGATCAGCCCTAGCCAAGAATGTGACATGGGTCCAAGAAGAGGGAAGGGCCCTAGGCTCCAATGCTGACTTATGAGGGACCAAATCAAGAGAAGAAAGGGAGCCCTGTCTACACCATGAGCCTGCAAGACCACACCTGGTGCTCAGGAAACACGACTATGTAACACAGCATGTCCTTTCCACAGTAGGCAATGGTGGGAAGTCTGAAAATTAAGCCATTTGAGGAACACCCTCAAATTATTACCCTATCTGAAACTGTAACCAAGTCCCTCCAGTACACATAACACCCTCTCTTCTGTTCTACCTTTTATTCATAGCCTTTTCACCTCCTAACATGCAACATTCATTGCTTTTACATGAATTCATCGTCTATCTCTATAAGAATGAAGACATTTTGCTTTTTTTTTTTTAATTTAGAAGGATGTTCCTTTTTTAATTTTATTTATTTATTTTGAGGAAGGGAGAGAGAGTATGCGAGTAAGCAGAGGAGGCACGGGGGTGAGAGAATCCCAAGCAGGCTCCGGATGTGTGGCCGGAACCCACGAACCGGCGAGATCGCGACCGGAGCCGAAATCAAGAGTCGGACACTCAACCAACTGGGCCACCCAGGCGCCCCGATGTTTGACTACTTTGATCACTGATGCAGCCCAGCTGCATAGAACAGCGCCTAACACGTGACAGATGCTAAGTAAGCTGAACGAATTACTGAATTATTTCAAAAGAACGGTGGATGCTCACAGCCAGAAAGGAAAAAGCTTAGATGATGTGCAACACACTTTTTAACCATTCGAATAATTATTTGTATCTTACAAGTGATGGCAAGTGGAAAGAAAGACACAGGTTTGAATCTCAGACCCGCCACTTCTAAGCAGCTATGCTCTGAGCACGTGGACGCCCTCAGTGTTCAAAGAGATGCCTAAAGAGACTGAGAACCCAGTCATTTCAGAAAAGACACTATATTAAAAGGGGCAAGTAACAACACTTATTTCCCAGGATTACTGTAGTGCTGAAGTAAGATAATGTGTACAAAAGAGCTGTTAAAACTCCTGATGTCAATGAACCATTAGCCATCCTCATTTATGGTAATTATATTATCAGTCTTGACACTGTACTGCGTATGGAACTCAGAGATGGCAGGAGCCACCGGTAGGAAGGAACTCCAAAGAGCCACCTGTGTGCGATGTCTCCCAAATCTGTAGTCAGTGCGTTACACCAGTCACTTATCACTGGCCTTGGCGGGAGTATTTACACACGGGAAACTGGCAAACTACAAATTAAGGTTCCCTGCCCAGAGCACATTAACCATTAACCAGCGTAACTCGGATGACACTTGAGAACAAAATTAGGGGCCACAGCACGACAAGGCCAAACTTACAGGTGAGACAGCTCTTCGCAATGGAACCAAAACATGTTTAAAGAGAAACCGAGCAACATTATCGGTCCGGAGCCCATGACATGTAATCAATGCACTTTTTTTCCTCACTGGACTCAACTACTGTGGGAGCAGGAATCTGAACTACCCACATCTCCCATCTCCCAAACAGCCATGGTAGCAAGCATGCTTCGTATGTGACTGTACTGAATTGTTCTCCTCCACCTCAAGACTCTTAAACTCTGTAACACATGCCAAACTACATTAGGCCTAATTTCCTAATTCTCATCTCAAGAGAATATGGGTCAATGCCTTATTTCAAATAGGAAAGGTGTAGTTTCTCTTTCTAAAATCTACCTTTCAGGGGCGCCTGGGTGGCTCGGTCGGTTAAGCGTCCGACTTCAGCGCAGGTCACGATCTCACAGTCCGTGAGTTCGAGCCCCGCGTCGGGCTCTGTGCTGACAACTCAGAGCCTGGAGCCTGTTTCGGATTCTGTTTCTCCCTCTCTCTCTCCCCTCCCCTGTTCATGCTCTGTCTCTCTCTGTCTCAAAAATAAATAAACATTAAAAAAAAATTTTTTTTTTAAATCTACGTTTCAGATAAAAATGCAACAATGGGAGCTATAACATAAGGGAAACCATGCTTTGCAGTGTGTTTGTATCATTCCAGCCTCCAGGCAAAACAATGAAATCATTTTGTTCTTCAAAGGGATCCTCAAGATGACTGAAACAGCTCTAATTAATGATGTAATTAGCATGAGTTTTTGGAGATACCAAGATAACGGGTGGGTGGGACACGGGTTATCATTGATGCCTTTCAAGGTATTCAAGGAAAAAAAGGCTCTGACAGTGAACCTGTTTGTAGGGCATCATCCTCCAGACTATCAATATTTTGTTCATCCTTTCTCCTCAATCTAACCAACAATTCGTTTCATACAGAATCCTCTCCCAAACTGACAAAAACCCAGCCATCACACAGACAAACATGGATGGAATCATAATATTTATATCAAGAATTCAAGGTAATCCACAGAGGGTACTGCATAATTCCACGTCTAGTAACTGAGGCCCTTCCATGCTGCAAAAGCCATGAAGGTGAAAAACTAAAACAAATCCCCACAAACAACGAAGCACAAACCACAAACCACAAACCACAAACCAGGGGGGCCCTCAGGGCAAACCACCTCAGGATAAGAATGCAGGGTGAGAAGTTGAACACACCAAAAGGCTGCAGAAGGGGAAGACAGCTAGGTCAGAAATCCTGGGTTCCCGTCTGTTCTTGACATACTAATTAATAGCTCGTAACTTTGGGCAGGCAATGAGATAAGTTGTAGTTTCTTTCATTCAACAAAAGGGAAATACACTTCCCTTGTGTATTTCACACCTATCCTAGAAGAGTAAATCACTTAAAATATGACAATGTAAGTTCTCTAAAACAAACGCTGAATAACAAAAGCGTATACAGTACTTGTATCTAAAACAAACATCAGGCTCTTCCAACTGCATTTTGGTCATCACTGTTAGTCACTGTGAAGTCATGCGGACTCCAATTATTTATCAGAGACCGCTTGTGTTCTCGTGTTCTCTTCAACTTCTTTTCAAGTTATATTACAGGGTCAAAGCCAGGTTCTGCATTTTTCCCCAGGGCATACAAAAATCTGCCATTAAGTGTGGATTTGAACCGAGTTCTGCCTATGACACAGTGAAAATCCCTACCTACATTTTTTTTTTTAATTTTAATGTTTATTTATTTTTGAGAGAGAGAGAGAGACAAGAGCCTGAGCAGGGGAGGGGCAGAGAGAGGGAAACACAGAATCCAAAACAGGCTCCAGGCTCCGAGCTGCTCGAACTCAAGAGCTGTGAGATCATGATCTGAGCCAAAGTCGGACGCTTAACTAACTGAGCCACCCAGGTGCCCCCCAATTTTTTTTTCATTTGAGAGTGAAAGAGGGTGCACGCACATGCTTTCACACACATACACACTTTGGCATTTGCATGCATCCACATGTGAGCAAGCAGGAGGGGCAGAGAAAGAGGGAGAGAGAGAATGTCTCTCTCTCAAATGGAGAGAATCTCTTCATGTACAGCACAGGGCCCGACTGCGGGCTCAGTCCAAGGATGGAGAGATCAGGACCCGAGCTGAAGTCAAGAGCACCACGTTCAACCAACTGAACCACCCAGGCGTCCCCCCTACTTACTTACATCTTTTTACAACTGACTTTTTATTGCACTTTAACTTAAGTATGTACGTATATTCATAGAAAAGCCTTATGACAGTAATTAAACTATATTTTAAAACAGCTCATTCTCGGGGCATCTGTGTGGCTCAATAGGTTAAGCTTCCAACTCTTGATTTCAGCTCAGGTCATGAACTCACAGTTTGTGAGTTTGGGCCTGGCAATGGCTGTGTGCTGACAGCTTGGCATCTGCTTGGGATGTTCCCTCCCTCCCCCACTTGTGCTTGCTCTTTCTCTCTCTCAAAATAAATAAACTTTCAAAAACAGAAAAAGTAGGGGCGCCTGGGTGGCTCAGTTGGTTAAGCAGCCGACTTCAGCTCAGGTCATGATCTCGCAGTCCGTGAGTTCGAGCCCCATGTCGGGCTCTGTGCTGACAGCTCAGAGCCTGGAGCCTGTTTCAGATTCTGTGTCTCCCTCTCTCTCTGACCTTCCCCCATTCATGCTCTGTCTCTCTCTGTCTCAAAAATGAATAAAAATTAAAAAAAAAATTAAAAAAAAAAAACAGAAAAAGAAAATACCCCATTCTCATTGGAAGACCATCACATGTAAAAATACTTCATTAACACTTGAAGTGGCCGAATATTCCAGAAAATAAACCAGAGATAAATCAAGAGATTGAGAAGCCAAGCGTTTTGGAATAAAAAGAAACCTCATTAAAGTTATCTTTTTGTTGACACAAACGCTTATAAACTTCTCAAAAGATTTCACTAAACTTTTTGTAGCAAAGAATGCCTCAAACTTGCACTTTTTAATCTGATTGGTACATCTTTTTTTTTTTTTTTTTTTTTTTTTTTGCTCATATTCTCTGCCTTTTTTCTTAAAACAATGCAAAAGTCCTGTTGGATACCTGTGGATTATGCTCTATTCAAATTACTTCATTATATTGTTCAAGGAGGAAGTATTTCAGACACCCTGACCCTAAGTATGTGTCAGATAAGGACGTCAGAATTGCCACTTGTATTCAGCCCAAATCCCAATACAGTGCTGGAGTTTACACTGACCAGAAGAAGGACATTTATTTACTCCCTCGGTCTTTCAAATGCATATTTACAGGTGATGACTTGGAATAGCCATGAACAATGACTCTCTTTATAGATGCCATAAAAATACTGTCCGGGCCAAGGGCAGGCTGCCCGCCCCAAGATGGGCCCCTTTGGCATGAAGATTATTTTGAGTTAAAAAGCAATCAAAACCCAGCAGATTCAGGAAAAGCTCTTTACCTCCTCCTCCAACTGCCTAAGAAGAATTTAGATAGAGAATCTTCTCCAGGAATTGAGCTATCACCATAGATAACTACAGTTTACTATGAACCAGGTATGGTAGACAGGGAGACCTGTCTGATCAAAGTTCTCTAGGTCCCATTGTTCCTGAGTGACTCAGCAAACATTTATTTACCAAACATTTACTTGTTTTCATCTTCCGGTGAATTGCTTGCATTCCTTCCCTTTCACGTCCCAGACCACTACCCCTTTCTCCTTATGTCGGGATGGCATTTATACCTCACTGTGCATTTGGAAACCTTTGGAGTTTCCAAGTCTGTGCAGGTTCCCCATACACACACACACACACACACACACACACACACACTATTAAACTTTATTTTCTCCTGTTCAACTGTCTCATGTCAATTTGATTCTTAGTCCAGCTACAAGGACCTCAAGGGGACAAAATATTCTTGCCCTCTGACAGTACGTTACCAATATAGCGAGTCATTTTCACTTCCAGGATATGTAATAAGGTACTGTTTTACTCTAAAATACTAAAGCTCTTATAAAAAAAATAAAAATAAAAATAAAAATAAAATGAAATAAAATACTAAAGCTCTTGATAGTAAAACTGATAACCCAGGATCTGAGCGGGAATAAGGGAGAGCAGGAAAATTATATTCATGGTTTTATCATCAAATGCTGCTTTGAGAATTTGCTGTTTCATAAAGTTTCAATAATACATTATGTTTTCTAAAACTGGTTCTCTTCTGTGGTAACAGAAGTCTTTAAACTATTTGGAATGTGCTCCTGGTAGCCCTATAGTCCCCCTGACCGCCACCCAATGGCAATGGCTGATTGGCTCAGGAATGGACATCTGAGTGAAGCTCTACCAATCAAATTCTCTCTTTGGGAGAAACTACAACACAGAGCCTCTGTGTGACTAAAACTGTGCGTGATCTATTAGGGAGCTGCAAGGCTTCCAAATTCTACCTTGTCAGGTGAAAATCAGAGAAAGATTATCTGGAGATAAAGACACTCAGAGCAAAGAAGAGATCAAGTGCCAGTCCTCACAACTTTCTATTCCATTTGGAGACCCTTCCTGAGGTCCTATTCCCTCCCTATCCCGAGGTTCCAGGAGACATTCCTTTTTCTATAGAATAAATTCTCCTTCCTGCTATGCTACCTGTTACTTGCAACCAAGTAACCCGATCCAAAATTAATTTTACATAAGCACTGGATTATATTATTCTATGCCAGACATCATTTCCTTAACATTTCTTTTTAAGTTTATTATTTTTGAGAGAGAGAGAGAGAGCAGGAAAGGAGCAGAGAAGAGAGGGAAAGAGAGAGAATCCCAAACAGGCCCCGCACTGTCAGCTTGGAGCCCTGCGCGGGGCTCCAACTCTCCAACCATGGGATCATGACCCGAGCTGGAAATCAAGAGTCGGAGGCTTAACCGAGTCACCCCAGCACCCCTTAACATTTCTAGCTTTTCAAAGTTTTAACCTTATGAGATATGAATGACACAAAAGATGATACAATTCCATCTGCCTCTAAGTAGCACCTCACCAAAAAGTCCACTAAAAACTGGACATTCAGAAAAGGTTATCGTCACACGTCTTTCAATACTAGTTATATTGTATAAATATGTATGGCCAGGAGGGTGTCTTCCCGGGCTAAACTCAGTCAATGTAGTTGCAGACAAAGGTCATGTTCATTCCTTGGAGTCCAAAGAGAATGCAAAATGGCTTATAGATTTCTAAGACACTTCCTCCTGTGGTTGTTGGCAAGAGACCTACGTTCCCCACCATATGGACCATTCCAGAAGGCTGCTCGCATATCCCAGTATGGCAGCTGGCTTACCCCAAAGCAAGTAATCAGGGAAAAAAAAAAAAAAAAAAAAGCAATGCAGAAGCTCCAAGGTCTTTTAGGACCTACCTCTGGTAGTGACTCACCGTCACTTAGACAAAATGTACTGGCTCAAATGTCTGTCCTACTTGCTGTAAGAGGGCACTATTACAAGGGTTTGAATACAAGGAGGTGATAATGGTTGAAGTAGGAAGGGTGTCCTGGAGGCGGGCTACAGTAACAGGCTAGATCAGAATATACACTCATTGAAGCTCTTAAATTAACAGCAAATATTGTGCTTGGAATAAAAGAAGAAAGAAGGAAGACGTCTTGGATGAGCCAATGTTTATTAGTTATTTATGTTGGTGAAGAAAATCAATGGGGTATAAAACATGCTCCTATTCCTCCCAAGAGCTGAGTCTAGCCAAGAAGCTAAGACATGCACATGGAATAATTAGAAAGCAATTAGGGTGACAATCTGATTCTAAATGCAATTCAGGTTCAGAAAAAGAAGAAGTAATATGGTGGATGAGTTAGGAGAATGTCTTTCTCCACTCTTTACAAGCAAAGGCTTAGCTTAAGTTAGCATCTTAATCAACTATTTTATATACTACAGGTAGGACTTCTTCCAAACATTCACTTGATGTTAAATGATTTACTGGGTCTTCTGTCTCAGTAAGCCTAAGAAAAAGGTTTGCAACCTAATTGTACAACCAAGTGTCTCTTTTTGGGGGCTACTGTCTTATTAATGTTGGACTGTTGGACTGATAGGAAAGATTTTTTTTAAAAGGAAGTCAGGCGGCATTCCAGAGGAGAACACCAAACTCATCTTGTGAGCAAACACCAAAAAGGAGACTCACCAAATTGATCTGCGTTCTGCAAGTATTTATTGAACCTTGGCTATTAAAGGGTAGTTACTGTGCTGGGTACTAGACACACAGTGAGAACAAGACAGTTACCAGTCCTGCTGCCTACAGTTTTTCAGTGTATCAGAAAGGGGCGGGGGGGGGGGGGATAATTCCAATAGAGGAATGATGAATGCTCCCATGACAAGGAAAGCAAAGAGAACTATTAGATCACAGAGGAGAAATGGTATTTCCTGAAATCTGGAATACGGGCAAAGAAGGACACCTGGATTAAAAGACACTGGAGACGGGGCGCCTGGGTAGCTCAGTCAGTTGAGCCTCCGATTCTTGATTTTGGCTCAAGTCATGATTCCAGGATCATAGGATTGAGCCCCGCGTCAGGCTCCACACTGCAAGGGGAACCTGCTCTCACTCCCTCTGCCCCTCCCCCACATGCACACAGGGTGTCTCAGAATAAATGTTAAAAATAAATAAACAAACATACTTAAAAGGCAAAGATGGAAACAGAGAGAAGAGCTCAGAAGTGACTAGCAAGAAACAGATTCGAACTGGCACATGCACCCCAATGTTTATTGCAGCACCATCAACAACAGCCAAAGTATGAAAAGAGCCCAAATGTCCATCGAATGATGAATGGATAAAGAAGATTGTGTGTGTGTATGTGTGTGTGTGCACGCGTGTATAAAATGGAATATTACTCGGCAAGCAAAAAGAATGAAATCTTGCCACTTGCAAATGGCTGGAACTAGAGTGTATTATGCTCAGTGAAATAAGCCAGAGAAAGACAAATATCCTATCATCTCATTCATATGTGGAATTTAAGAAACATAACAGATGAATATGGGGGAAGGGAAGAAAAATAAGATAAAAACAAAGATGAATGCAAACCATGAAAGACACTTAAATACAGAGAAAAACAGGACTGGTAGGAGGGAAATGGGTGGGAGGATGGGTTAAATGGCTGATGGGCATTAAGTAGGGTACTTGTAATGAGCACTGGATGTTGTACGTAAGTGATGAATCACTAAATTCTATTCCTGAAATCATTATTACACTTTATGTTAACTAACTTTAATTTTTTTTTAATTTAAATGTTTGTTTATTTGTGGGGAGAGGGGGCAGAGAGAGAGGGAGACAGAGGATCTGAACCGGATCTACACTGCCAGCGGAGAGCCCAATGTGGGGCTCGAACTCATAAACCATGAGATCATGACCTGAGCCGAAGTTGGAAGCTTAACCGCCTGAACCACCCAGGCGCCCCACTAACTTGGATTCAAATTAAAAAAAAAAAAAAAAAAGCTCACTAAAAAGAGAAAGACACTTTTAAAAACTGCTCTTAAAAAAAAAAAATAGGGGCGCCTGGGTGGCTCAGTAGGTTAAGCGTCCGACTTCAGCTCAGGTCACGATCTCACGGTCCATGAGTTCGAGCCCCGCGTCGCCTCTGGGCTGATGGCTCAGAGCCTGGAGCCTGCTTCTGATTCTGTGTCTCCCTCTCTCTCTGACCCTCCCCCGTTCATGCTCTGTCTCTCTCTGTCTCAAAAATAAATAAAAACGTTAAAAAAAATTAAAAAAAAAAACAACAACATCAAAAAAAAGGAGTGGCAAGAAAACAGACAAAAAGTCTCACCGCACCAATGCACTGATTCGTCAATGCAGCAAAGAACTTATATTTTCCTTGCAAGCCAAAAATAAAGAAAATCCAGCAAAACTTGAGTCACACTACTTTTTTTTTAAAAAAGGGGTCTCTACCTAATTTTCTCTAGAGAGTGTCTTTCATCCTGATGATGAGCAAGTTTATACAGCTTTCCAAAACTCAAAGCCTATACCAGCGTGGCTTTAGGAGCAAGAGAATCTCATCAGGAAAGTAAACTAGCAAAGGAGAGGAAGACCCGTATTCTGGAATCTAAATTCCAATAGCCAGTTATTACTGTTTGAGATATCCAAGAGCTACCAAAAGAATGGCAAGCCAGACAAATACCCTGAAAATGCTTCCAACCAATTTGCAGACCCCAGCCTGCCCCTCCTTGTCACATCTCCCTCGTCCTTTTCCCTCAAAGTTCCAAGACTCGCTGCCTTTATCTGTTTTCAATGGCAGGGCACAGTGTTCAGCTAAGGAAATCCCCTCTTTCCCCAGCTGGCTCACCAGGAAATTGTTTGGAAGTCAGCTTTTTCCTGGAGGTAGCCACTGCCCACAGGGAGAGACAGAGAGAGTCTCTGCAGCTGAGAGCACTCCCCTGGCCGCCCAATTCACGCCAATTCACGTGGAATTCATGTGGTCTGACCACATGGCCACAGGCAGCCTTTGTAGCGACGGGCACCTGCATACATTGTGCGCTGGCGATGTGGCTTGCTTTGGACAAACACAAGCCACAGCTCGCTATCCCTCACCTGCTAAACAGTATTTTTAGGCCACACTTTTTGATTTATTATTTACTTCTAAACATAACTTCTGACAAATGGGAGGACTACTGCAAAGGGTGGTATTTTATTCAAAGAAGGGGGAAGAGGGGCACCTGGGTGACTCAGTCAGTTAAGCGTTCAACTGCAGCCCAGGTCATGATCTCACGTTTCATGAGTTCAAGTCCCACCTTGGGCTCAGCGCTGACAGTACAGAGGCTACTTGGGATTCTCTCTCTGCCCTTCCTCTGTTCAACAGTTCTCCCTCTCTCTCCCTCTTAAAATAAACAAACTAATAAAAAAAAAAAAAAGGAAGGAAGAAGAGGCAGATAATTAAACTACATCAAAATTAAATAATATTTTTACCTAAAGGACATTCTTCTGATTAGCCCCAAGAGTTATATATGGGTACAGTCAGGCTATCAGGCAATTCAGTGAAACACAAAATATTGCAATTCTTCAATGTTTTATTTAATTTTACTTAACATATTCAATGTTTTGGTTGTTTCATTTTGTTTTTTATAAAAAGAGCAGTTGTCAGAAGCTAAAGAATATGGACAAAATAATATTCTTCTAAGAATGAAATATTTAACCACACACACTGACCTTAAGAAGTATATCCCATAATAATAAAAAGAAGTATATTCTATACTAAATGTCAGTATCATCATCCTTCCTCTCAAGTTCAAATGCATACAAGGAAAACCAACTTCAGGCTATGGAGAATTTTTTCAATTATGCAAGTTACAAATAAAACTGGAGTTACCATGAGAAATAAAGAACTTGATCAGTGGAAATGAACCATTTATTTCAATTTAGCTTAGTTAACCTAACAGTGACTCAGAGGGGAAATGCTGAAACATGCTTCTTTAACAAAGGCTCTGTTCTCAATGACTCAGGTAATAACTACACAGAGGCTGGGAAGAGACAGGATGATCAGGCTCCGAATGTCCCCTTCGGTCTTTTGATGACACTGTTCAAATGACAATCTCTCTGCTTGTCACATTCAGTGAGACTTTTTCCTTTTCTGAATTCAGACAGGACAATTCAGAGCCCAGAAAGAAAGAAATGCACATCACAAGCATGTATCCCTTTAAGTGCAGATAGCTACTAATGAACGTAGGTGCCCATCCTAATGATCTAGGGCCTGAAGATGTATTTGTTCCTTGATGTTAACAGTGACATAGATTTATTTATGGTTTTCCTGAGACTCGTTAAACATTTCCTGAAATGAGACCACGACACTGAAATCATTTTACCATGGTAGGAAGGGAGGGCGGGCACGGGCAGGGGGGCAGGGGGTGGAACCAGTCTTCAAAGGCAAGAACAAGGTTTTGCCTGTTGTCTTCGTAGCAGAGGGCAGAGCATGTTTTTCACTGAGGATGCAATCATGTAGGTAAACAGCAAGAACTCTCTTCTGATGTTATATCCTGTCCTGTTCGACTCATTAATTTAAGAGACCCTAAGCCACTAGAGTAAACATTAGCATTAGTAACTCTTTTGTGATTGCCCTTCAAATCATTTCATGATGGCTATGTAGCTAAAGAGGAAAACATAAACCAGTCTGCTAATACTTTAAACTAACACAGACCCCACATCCAGGGGCATACTCAGATCATCAATGACATACACTCTTTTGAACCTGTAGACCACAGCAGGACAAGAAGAGTCTTTTTCTTTATTTCCTCTTTTTTAATGGTGTTTTGTAAGTCAAGTCCTGCAGATTTCCGTATGTCTATTATTATGGGCAGGAGGAACAATCTAATAGCAAAATGTACGTTCTTTATGATTAAAAAACACACAAACTGCATTTACCGCCAAGATCCTTATTTCATACTCTTTCATGTTTATACTGTTGGGGGAAAGGTATCAATAACCAGACAGATCACCAATGCTAATTCTGGACAAACTACAAATTGCTGAATGTAGACAGCTACAAATGATCTTGAATTAACCCACAGACAGACTGGTAACAAAAAAGTATCCCAAGAAAACATTGTCAAATGGTCATAAAGATGGTTCACTTTCTAACTTCATAGAAAATATTTCAATGATGAATGTTAAATTATGACCCCATCTGAATTACTCAGTAGGGGAGACACGAGCTACATAAAATACCATCTCCTACATCCCCATCACTCAAACCAGTGTCCGATCTTCCCTGAAATGTGTCCTCTGCACCTAACCTCCTACAAGAAATAAAAAGGGTAATTGATTCGGGGAGTAAAAAGACTTAAGCAGTCATGATATCAAGCGGTTTGGGGATGATGAGGATTTGTAAACAAAACTGGCATGCCTCATATTCCTTGAACATTAGTAAGCACATTGTGGCCACTTGATAAATGGTCGTCCATAGTATTCGTAAGTTTCTGGATCATTTTACAGTCTCTGGAGAGAAAGGAAGAGTAAGATGAGAAAGAAGTGACTAAAAGGAAAAGATCAAAGGAGAATCTTCAAGTATCAGGGTGGACGAGGCACCAAGTGTCTGCTGTGTATCCCACCCCTGTGTCCCTGAGCAACAAACCTTCCACATCACTGGCAAACTGATGCCAGGACGCAGGAGAGGCGGCCAGCTGTGACAGGATGTCTTAAAACACCAGAGTACATTTGAGAAGGTCTCCAAACTTCTCTTTATCCCAAGCAAACAGAGCTCACAAAGAAAGCAACCCCAGGAGTGCCTGGGTGGCTCAGTCGGTTGAGCGGCCGACTTTGGCTCAGGTCATGATTTCATGGTCCGTGAGTTCGAGCCCCGCGTCGGGCTCTGTGCTGACAGCTCAGAGCCTGAAGCCTGTTTCAGATTCTGTGTCTCCCTCTCTCTGACCCTCCCCCATTCATGCTCTGCCTCTCTCTGTCTCAAAAATAAATAAACGTTAAAAAAAAAAAATCTAAAAAAAAAAAAAAAGAAAGCAACCTTAGGAACGGCCACTCAAAGAATTTACTATTTATGCCATGCTTCAACAAGCAATTAAAGAAGTCCACAATTACAGTGCTTCTGAGATTGTTTCCACATCTTCAAATCAGTGACATTTTGCATTTTACTGGGTGTCATGAATAAACACAACAATACACGCAAACCACGTATCACGCTGCCCGACCCAGACACAACCTGAGACACAGTAACCATGATTTAGCCCCCCCCCCATCCCCCACCCCGGCCACTTACTCCAAATTTAATGATCAGAAAAAACTGACATACCACAATTTTTCTGGCAACCAACACCATCTTCTGCCTCTTCTGTCCACCACAAAACATGAAACATTTGCAGCTGGTCACAAGAAGAGATCCAAGAGAAATAGTTTTAAAGGAATCAAGGCACAAAGAATTGGGGTGCTTACTGCCCTTAGCTCAACCAAGATGGCTCACCAACAGAGAACTGCACCCGATCACTCCCATGCAGAGTTTTTCGACCTTGGCATGGTTTACATTTGTGGCACGGTAATTCTTGGCAGGGGCAAGTGTGCTGTATATTGTAGGATGTTTAAGCAGCATCCCTGGCCCCTCTCCTCTAGAGGGTGAACGGCACCCTCCCAGTTGTGACAACCAAAAATGTGCCCAGACATTGCCAGATGTCCCCTGGGGACAACACTGACCCCAGTGAGAACCACTGCTCACGCTAATACCACCGAAATGAGAACCATAGCTCTTAAGTCAAACCCTTGGCTGTGGCTTCTCTCAGAAGTGAATAAAATAAACCTCTTCAGAAGTAAAAAGTGCTTCCCTATGGCTTGGAGGAATTAAAAGGAGACCATTAACTTTCCTAGAAAATGCCACTTTACAGGGGAGCGGAAAGAAATTTTTCCTTCTGCCCCTCTTGGTTCTTGGCTGGGGCTCTATAACAAAAGATAAACAAGAGAAACACAGTCAAACTTACTTATTACAAGTTTTGCATGACCCAGAAGTCTTCATAAGGAAATAAGACCCAAGAAGCAGTTAAGCCTGAGCATTTCTTAAGCTAGGTTTGAGGAAGAGGAAAGTTGTGGGCAAACATGACAGGATATGAGCTAAGGGTGGTAAACAGGGGGAAACTTGGCAAAACCTGTTCAGGTGAATTCCTCCTAATGTCCCTCAGTCTTAGAAGATAAGGGTCCTCCTTTCTTCCAGGTGTAAGAGGGCCGTAAGTCACATGAAGGTCTTATCAACTGGGTTGGGGGAAGGTCACAAAGTCCCGCCTACACCTGCCATTTTTCAAACTCCTTAAAGGTGTGATATTTTGGGGTAATGTGTCCTGAACGCCATCGCCTTCCTCACCTGTGGCTGGGAGCATGACCACTCAGCATGTCTCAATGTACACAGCCCAGTTCGTAACAGGTGTTACTTCTAGGGGCGCCTGGGTGGCTCCATCGGTTAAACGTCCGACTTCAACTCAGGTCATGATCTCACAGTTCATGAGTTTGAGCCCCGTGTCAGGCTCTGTGCTGACAGCTTGGAGCCTGGAGCCTGCTTCGGATTCTGTGTCTCCCTCTCTCTCTGCCCCTCCCCCACTCACATATTCTCTCTCTGTCTCTTTTTCTCTCTCTCAAAAGTATATCAACATTAAAACATTCTTCCCTTGTAAAAGATTAGTATCACATGGCTTGAGGAATCACAGCTAATTTTTATATTTCTCAAAAGAACGGGGGAAAAAGGTCCCAGGGAGAAACATTACCTAGCCCTCGTGCCATACTCAAGGGAAGTAGCTAGGAATCAGTGGTCATCACCAGTAAGTAGTTTTGCAATTTCTTAGTAACACTTAATGAAATGTGACCTGGAATGATTTTTCCCTTAAAAAGGAATGTACTAGGTAAGCAAGCAACACAGCAGAGATTGAAAGTACTATATAAATGCTAATAGCTTCCAAAAGTCTTTATTTTTTGACTTAGTCACCCATGTATTCAGTCACCCATTAAATATTTATTGACCATCTACTTCATGCCAGACACTGCACTAAGAGTCCAGAAATATTTGGGGGGGGGATGGCATTTTCTCCCGTTTTATTAAAATATCATTGACAGGGATGCCTGGGTGGCTCAGTCAGTTAAGCATCCAACTTTGACTCAGGTCATGATCTCACAGTCTGTGAGTTTGAGCCCCACATCCAGCTCTATGCTAACAGCTCAGAGCCTGGAGCCTGCTTCAGATTCTGTGTCTCCCTCTCTCTCTACCCCTCCCCCCCTCATGCTCTGTCTCTCTCTCAAAAAAAAAAAAAATAATAAACGTTAGAAAAAAATTTTTAAATATCATTGACATAAAATTGCATTAGTTTAAGATGTACAACATAATGATTTCATGTATGTACATATCGTGAAATGATCACTACAATAAGTTAACATCCAATGCCATAGTTACAAATTTTTTAATAAAGTATTACAAATAAAAAGCAATTTTTTTAATGTGTATTTATTTATTTTTGAGGGAGAGAGATAGAAAGTGAGCAGGACAGGGGCAGAGAGAGGGCGGGAGACAGAGAATCCCAAGAAGGCTCCATGCTGTCCGTGCAGAGCACAATACAGGCCTTGAGCTCACAAACCACGAGATCATGACCTGAGCTGAAGCTTAAGGGACTGAGCCACCCAGGCACCCCTGGAGAAGCCTACTTTAAAATGCAGATTCTCAGGGCGCCTGGGTGGCTCAGACGGTTGAGCGTCCGACTTCGGCTCAGGTCATGATCTCACGGTCCGAGAGTTTGAGCCCCGCGTCGGGCTCTGTGCTGACAGCTCAGAGCCTGGAGACTGTTTCGGATTCTGTGTCTCCCCTGCTCTCTGCCCCTCCCCAACTTGTGCTCTGACTCTCTCTGCCTCTCAAAAATAAAATAAATGTAAAAAAAAATTTTTTTTAAGGCAGATTCTCCTGCCTGTCTCCTAGACATTTTGATTCTGAAGGCTTAGGGGGTGCCTGAGAGCTTGCATTTGTAATGACCGAACACCCAAGACAGGTCTGTGGGTCTATGGACCACGCGTTCATTCAATGAAAATTTACTGGCTACCTACTACATGCCAAGTCCTGCTCTAGGTGCTGAATCAGAGCAGTAAAGAAAGCCACACTTGAGAAACAACCATTGGAGTGGTAGTAATTTTTTGGTAATTCTTTAAATTTAAAATACTATTTCTCAAATGGGTTTGAAAAAACAGTTCAACAGCCAAAACCTCCCCATCTAATTTATTTTTACATGAGACAGCTCTGGCCTGTGGGTCAGCCTACAGCATGGACAGTGGAAGGGAGTGGTATTAGGCAGCCACACAAGGCTAACAGCCACCTGGGGAGGGCTCTGCAAATGAGGCCCCAGCATTTCCTGCCATTCCTGTAGGCCCTTCCCAGGGGGTTAAGGGTGACGACTGGAAAGCAGAAATGGTGCTAGGAGGGAACCAAAGAATATGTCACCTCATTTCATAAGCAACACAAATTCAGGAACTTTCATAACTTGCAAGTCCTTCTCTGCCTCCTTCTGGATTTCGACGTCTGACCTCTGAACTCTGTGTCAGGTAGAATGCGCTCTCTGCCTTTTCTGCATTTTATCATTTATTTCCTCATTTCAAATATTTAAACTTCAGTACACCCTGTTTTGGTCTTTTTCCCACCATCCCCCCTTCCACCCCACACTGGGTACAAATTTCAGCAAGTTTCTCCAGGTTACAGGAAGGCAGAGCCAAGGGTGGAATGAAATTCAGCATGGGTGGGGACAGCCACCAATGGGGGCAAGCCAATCCTATTTGTCTTGGCAAGGCATTCAGTAAGCTGTTGGTTATGTCATTTGCCCACAAGTGGGCAGGCCTTGCTGTTCTACGGTCATCCATTTCCCAAAAATGCTACCCTGACCACATACACACACACACACACACACACACACACACACACACACACACACACAGCAGGGCACTGCACACCCCAGCCAGCTCTGGCTGCAGAATAAGTAGGGCCATGTACAAAGCAATGAAAAACAGAAAAGATACAATCCATATAGGAAAAAAAAAAAAACATATAAGAACTTTAAATATTAAAACATTTGTTTACCTACAGACTAAGAAAGTACAATAAAAAGTGGATAGCCAGGGAATTTTATCTAGCAAATGAGTTTATACGACACACTTGTGAAGTTAAATCTAAAAGGACAAAACCATGAGAGCTAAGCAGTACCCAAAATTCCACTGCTGAAGTGTTTCATCTCAGGTATTCTATATGAATTAATTTCAATTTACAGCTAAATGTCAAGGAAAATAGGTTTGTTTTCTATATTGTGTTACTGTTTGGTGCCCTAAGGGCTTTTGGCCCTCAGTAACTTATAAATAAATAACATTTTATCCCGATTGTTATGTAAAATAATTCCCCCTGTTTATGCTTCCTGCATTCCCTAAAGAAACCTGCATCCTAATGTTGCAAGAGAATTAGATCTAGGAGCCCTAGCAAACAGTTCCTGAAAGGAGACCAACAAAATGCTAAGATAACAGGCCTATGTCCTTTTATATTTCTCATTTCCTTTGTACTAACTCTGGGATTCAAATCTGTAAAACCCCAAACAGAACACACCAAGGCATAAATATCCCCTACAATAATTAAGAATTCAGAAAAATCATCAGCCTAAGAAGGGGACTGGGGAGATCAACAACAGCAGTTCTCTTAATTCTGGCAAAAAATAACTTGTGAGGATTAAAACCCCACGTTTCTATCTTAAAATGAAATGACTACACTAAGATAGTTATCATGAAATCACGATGCTCAAATTACACTAATTATAAATTGCACATTTCTGATTAACTGCTAAAGCTTTCAAGTGAAAGCTTTAATCAGCAATACCCTTTTAAAAATACTTCCCAATGTGTGCCCTTAACAATGTTGAACTTGATCTGAGCCCTGTGCTCTAGGGAAAGAACCCTGTTCAAGACATGCCCCCTCCTTTTTGTGACCCTTTTGGGCTCAGAGAAAGGACTCCATGCAAAGGACCACTCTGTCCTGGAATATTCTAGAATAAGACTCACTCACCTCCCATTTTCCTCAATGAATCCCTTGTTTTATAAAACCCGGTTTTCTCTCTCTACTTTAAGACTTTCCTCATTATGCAAGTTCTTCTTATTTCAAGTCTGAATAAAATGCCAGATGCATTGGCTCTTTCATTTTAACACAGTCCAACCTGCTCAAGTGGAGTTCACAGAAACGTTGAGATGAGATTCAAAGTCATCTGGTCAGCCTCCCTAAACTCCAGTTTGTGTTAGACCCAACAGCCTGAAAATTCTTGCCAGGTTTAGTAGGGCAAACTCAAAAACACCAAAATCCACATTTAAATTTTAGAAAACTTTCCTGTAAACGATAAGGGCACGATTCAAAGCGGCTCAGTTTATTCAGTGTGTTTGTATTTACATGGATTTGTAATGTATTCAGTGTATTTGTAAAGCAAATCACTGTGTCACCTCGAAGACATCAATCTTCAACCCACACATTTAAAGAGCCATAGATGGCAAGAACTAACATTAAGGCAATGGTTTAAATTACTTAAAACGTAAACGGCTTGAAATTGTGCTTTAACCCTTCGCTATCTGTTTTGACTTTAGCATCAGAGACTCTCTTAGTAGTCACTGAGAAAACGTATCCTACACAGGATGAGGATAACACTACAGCTACAGGGTCCATGATCCCGTGGCTCCAAGCAAAATGACTGCACTGAACCATTCAGATTCCTCCAACTGCCCACGAACAACCTAAGAAGAGGACAAGGGCTGAATGGAGCACAGAAAGAAGGATATGCAAGGAAGCAACTGTCACTCCTTCCAGGGGGTTCTCACCAGACCCATCATTCGGTACTCTTCACAGCCTTCATCACTTCCTGTGGACACTTCCACTGCAGCCATGATGACAATGTGGCTGTAAATGTTTATGCACTACAATTTATTCACTACACTCATTAAAAGGCAAGTGTGCACGGGTCATATCAGATACATTCTCCATGGCTGCATACTAAACCCAAGCAGACTTGGTGCCCGTTGTGTTGCTTGCTGTATTTTAGCAGAGTGCTTGACCCATAGGAAGCACCCACTAAACGTTTGCTGAATGAATCAATAAATGCCAACTGCTATTTCTGTTGTTGTGGCTATGACTTGGCAGGAAAGTGCTACATGTCTGTTAGGTATAGACTTTTAAAAAACAAAACAGAATCCACTGACAAATGTACTTTCTGTCCCAATCACCCTTGAGATCTGTCCACGTTTATGGCTTCATTTTACCAAGACTATAACTCCTCAAGAGCAGGAAATGTGCCTTTTACGCTCCTGCAGAAGGATGAGTACAGTGTAATATTCAACATCAGGCCCAGGGGTCAGGTTTCTAAGACCCAAAACAGTTTAACCTTCTATCCCAAGTGTCAAACACATGAGTCCCTCATTTGGAGAATTCACTTACTGACAGTATCTTATGGCCCTTCCATATCTACCTAAGCCCCAAAGTATTTCAGCATTGCTCTAGAAAACAGAAAACTGAATTGGGCCTGGTCACTGCATTGGTTCACGATTTTTGTCAGAACTTATCAATTTCTAGCAAAAGAAATGAAAAGGCCACATCCAGTATCAAAAACTAGACACATGGGCACCTGGGTGGCTCAGGCAGGTTAAGCATCCGACACTTGGTTTCGGCTCAGGTCATGATCTCACGGTTCATGGGTTCGAGCCCCACTTCTCTCTCTCTCTTTCTCTCTCTCTTCCCCCCCCCTCCCCTTCTCATGCTGTCTCACTCAAAATAAATAAATAAATAAATTTAGACACACAAGTTAGGATATGAAAGTACAGTGAGACCGCCCAAGTAGATAGCTCAGTGTGGGCTGAAACGACCTAGTTTAACTGCAGAGATCCACTCCTGGAAGGGAAAAGACTTTTCTAACAACTGTAGCCAGCAGCGGAAAACATCCAGCCTCGCTGAACTCGGTGGTAAGGGCTACACAAGGGTACGCACCTTCTCCGAGGTCCCCAAAGACTAAAATAGGGTTGCACCTGGCCTAGCAGGGGACAACAGCCTGAGAAGACACCAGGTGGATCCAGGAAGTCGGGGCTAGGATAAAAGATTAAATCAATCGAGCCTTGCAAGACACAGGAGGGGGGAAAAAAATACAAACAGCTATGAAAATTCAGATGTAAATTAAATTCCATTGTTATGCCAAAGAATTGCTGGGGGGGGGAATTAGAATCTTTCCTCTCCAAGAATTTGTAAATCCCTCCTCAATGGGCTGGAATGGAAATTACCACATTCCACCCCGAGGGACTTGCAGGTCACCATTTAAATGGAAATGCCTCCTTGAAGTCACACACAGCCCCAGCCAGGGCTCAGTGTTCTGGGTTGTCACTACCTCAGTGATGGTCTACACGGGGACAAGCAGAGGGCTGAGGGGAACCCCAAGGAAAGAGGGTCTCAACCAGGATCTTATTCACTCAATACAGTAACAGAAGAGCATGTGCTACCTTCAAGAAACTTCCCCCAGTGCCCTGCCCACGTGTCTCATTCCAAAGGTTCTGTGTCCACACGGACTGGAGCTGGGCTGTCGGACAAGGTGGTGGCAGCGTGACTGAGAACGGAATTTGACATTTTGTCTCTCCTTCACTGACTTAGATGTAAATGGCATTGTAGTTCGTGCAGTGCAAAGAGTATCACTGCATTTGGGCCTGCATCTACTTTGCAATAAATTCTGTTAAATGTATATACAGACCAAGTGTTTCCAATGAGACTGTAGCATCCAAAGCGAGAAGCTACTCTAAGGGCAAAATACACACCTAATTTCAAAGACGTGGTATGAAGAAAAAACTGTAAAATCTCTCCTTAGTAACTCGATATTGACTACCTGTTAAAATAATATTTTGAATCAATTTCATTAAATAGATTAAAATTAGTTCAGTTAGTTGTAATTGAATTAACAAATTAATTTTTATTTATTAAAATAGTAAGATGGTATTTTTAAAAAAAATTTTTATATTTATTTTTGAAAGAGAGAGACAGAGTAAGATCAGGGTAGGGGCAGAGAGAGACAGAGACATAGAATCCGAAGCAAGCTCCAAGCTCCAAGCTATCAGCACAGAGCCTGACACGGGGTTCAAACCCACGAATCTTTCTTAAGATCATGACCTGAGCCAAAGTCAGATGTCCAACCAACGGAGCCACCCAGGTGCCCCTAAGATGGTGTTATTGATACGCATTAAGCCTGTCCCATTTTATTCCTTTCATAGTTAAAAATTTTTAATCACGTGTGGTTCACATTACATTTATACTCAACAGCTCTGGAGATTCAAATCAGTTTATACATTCAGATATATATATATTTTTTTTTTAAAGTTTTTATTAATTTGAGAGACAGAGACAGTGCAAGGGGAGAGGGGCCGAGAAAGAGGAAGACAGAGAGATAATGAATCCCAAGCAGACTCAGCACTGCCAGCACAGAGCCCGACATGGGGCTCGAACTCACAAACTGTGAGATGATGACCCGAGCAGAAATCAAGAAGCAGATGCTTAACCCACTGAGCCACCAGGGGCCCCTACACATTCAGCTCTAAAACTCCTTCTTCGTCTTTTTTGTGCCTGGCCTCCTCTGGCCGACAGATGCAATCTACAAGCCCTTCTCAGAATGATGGAATGTTGCTTACAAACAAGTAAAATAAAATGTGTAAAGGGTATGGCGAAAACCAATTATACTGAAATATATGTAACACAATAATTTAAAAACACGTTTATAATCATGATTGTTTTTCTTAGTTAAGGCACTGAATACCAAATAAAGAGTGGTGAGTCTAAAAACTACTGTAATTTCTCAGTAACGATACACATAAATAAAACCGTAATGACAAAACACATCTGGGATTCCTACTGATGACAAAGTCATGGGTGTTGTGACGCTGCCGTGTGTTGTTACCCACGTTGATAACTGAAGGAAATGCTCACTTCTGTTAGCAGCGAGGGGAAAAATGTAGACGTCATTTTTAGTTCACCCAAAGGTACACACCCCGTGATCTCTATCCAGAGACTCCAGGTTAAGAACACTGTTTTAACACCTCGTAAATTCCAGAGTCTGTTTGCCAAAGATGACCCCCATCCTTAGGATGTCGGTTCACCTTGGCTCATTCCTGTTAATTTGAAGCTCATGACTCACAATTCCTGTTTTGACGACAACCAAACCAATATTACAAGGAAGCGCCTGCACTGGTTTTTTCCTGATACTTTTGCTCTCCAAAGGGAACAGGAAAAGCATTAAAGGAATATATAAAGGGGGTGGGGGTGGGGCGGGAATCTTAACTATGCACCAAGAAAATCAATTCTTTAGGTTTAATGATTAATTTCTGTGTGTCACAATGTTCAGCAACCAGAAGAACCACATAAATGTCAGGGGCACTTCAGACAAATGTACTTCCCATCTCCCAGCCTGTTTTCATTTAGAGACACTTCTAAAACACTGTGTCCTAGGCACTGTTTGAAAGACTACAAATATTAACTCCTTAGTCCGTAAGACAAGCCTGTGAGTTGAGTGCTATTAGTATTATAACCTTTCTATAGGCAAGAAAACTGAGCCTCGGGGAGAGGTTAAGTAACTCGCCCAAGGTCACACAGCTGGGTTTCCAACAGAGACTGCCTATACTGTTTTCAAGGACAAAGCAATGGAACCTCAAGACTCTAGTCATTACAAGTGAGCGAAGATTATCGCCTTACCACCTGCACTCCCTGCTTCTAAATCGCTCCCTGAAACACTAATGCCAGAGGATGTAAGGAAGACCATTTTGTATCTTCTGGCCTATTCACAACCAGTTTTCAAAATTAAACCCAACGGTGTTTTTTGTGAGATAAAATAAAGGTCTTCAGTATCTTGGGGAAGCAAATGCTACCAGGCTGGGCATTTTTTTCTACTCTTATCTAAAGTTATGTTCCGGGAGGATCTAGGCCTAGCGATAAGCCAAGTTTCGACTTCACCACACCGGCTGAAGAGTGATTCCGCCCATACTGGAGCCCTCACCGCAACAGAAGGCCACAGAAACCTAGGCTCCTCAGGGTCCAGTCACTGTTGCCAGAGCTGAGTAAACTCCCTGCCTGTGTCAGGAGCTGGGCAGCGAAACCAGCCCTACAGGTGTATCCAGGGAGGCGGGTTTACACTGCCGCATTCTTTCCTTCCCTGAACAAACGAAGGATTGTCTCCACGCTGTGCTAGGCTCACAGGGCCAGATAAGCCTCCCTCACACAATCATCTCCACACAGAAACTTGTCAACTAGCTGCCGCTCTGGAACACCGAAAATAAAATGGCTCTGAAAGCCAACCAGTTAAAGAAAGAGGCAGCTAACATTACAGTAACGTTTTATCTGGAAAAACAATGCTTGTTTGGTGAAACTTCGCTACAGTAAGAATCGCTAGGGCAGATACCATCGATAAATATTTGTGGCTACAGAAACCTACTGCTACCTTATGAAAAGGTCTCTTGGACTAATTCGGAAAGCTTCATCTTGGCTGTGTGAACCACCATCCCCTTTTTGAAATGATAGAGTCCCAGTGGTCGCTATAATATGAAATAAAATGACTTCATTTCCTCCAGAGAAATATTTTTACCTCAGCCCCCATACTCTGGCGCTCAAATACACAGGACTCCAATATCAGGGGGCAAAAAGTCAGGCCTAATAGGCCTGGATCGTTCTCAGATTAACAACCTTGGGGGAATAATCCTATAAGAAAATATTTTCAAGATCTGGGGTAGTAACATTTTTGGGCCAGCTGAAATTTGTTAGAGTTTGCACTTTTGTTTCTAAAAACTTCTGAAGTCATTTGTTTCCCACAGTTTTTCTCAGAAGCTACTTTGTGGGAAAGAAAGCCAGTTCCTAGGCAGGAAGCCAGCTCAAACCGGGTTGCTCTGAAAGAAAGCCAGCCCCCGCCAAGGCCGGGCTGAAGGGCCAGCTCTCGAAGAGGTGGTTAACTTTTTACCTAAGTGGAGCCATGGGTATGGACAGGGGGAAATGTTTATGACACAACCTATCCTGCGACAAGCAGGACACACGCAGAGAGTGGGTTGCAGGATCCCAGTTCTGTTGCTTCAAATCACATAGGGCAAGTTATATACCAAACTGGGAAATGGTTATTAGTTATCCACAGAGAGAAGAAGGAGGGGCAGGATAACTCTTTGGAGGAACAGTGGGAAAATGGCAATGCTGTGACTTAAGGACACACATTCTGGAACTCAAGAGTCTCCCATCCAAACCCCAGCTCTGCCACTTATTACCGGGGTCATCTACATTAGCGAAGTTACTCAGACACTCTCTGCCTCAGTTTCCTCATCTGTAAATTAGAGCGCACGGCCCACAGGCTGCTGCTGTAAGGACTAAAGATGGGCATGTGCCAAGCGTAATTAAAAGGTAAGCGTAATTCTCACGTTTTATTTCATGACATTTGTCACTATTGACGTAACTCTCTCGTAATCGATGGTAGGATTCCTGTCTCCATGGTGAGATGAAAGAATGGAGTCCTGGAGAAATTAAGAAACTTGCCCCAAACTGTACAACTAAAAAGAAATCATGGAGGCGGCTGGCTGGCTCAGTTGGCGGAGTGTGTGACTCTTGATCTCAGGGTCATGAGTTCGAGCCCCATGCTGGACAGAGAGATTACTTTAAAAAATAATAATAATACATGTTTTTTAATGTTTGTTTATTTTTGAGAGACAGAGAGCAGAGAGAGAAGGGAACAGAGGATCCCAAAGCAGGCTCTGTGCTGACAGCAGGGAGCCCAATGTGGGACTTGAACCCACAAACCGTGAGATCATGACCTGAGCCAAAGTGAGATGCTTAACCGATTAGCCACCCTGGTGGCCCAAAATAAAAATATTTTAAAATAAGTAGATAAAAAGGAAAAAAAAATAAGAAGAAACCACGTTGAGGGATGCACACCTGTCTGTGAACTCAGAGCTCAGCCACATTAACCTGCCCTCTCTGGTCTGTCTCTTCTTTCCTTATGGTCTCTTTCAAAAGAAAAGAGGCAGGGAAAATAAAGAAAACATGTATGCGCTTCTTTAAATGAATGGATGTAACCTTGACTAATGACCAATAAAATTTAAGTCAAACTCCAGGAAGCCGCGAGCTGAGGGCCTCTTCCTCTCCTAAGCTCCTGGCCTGGCTTATCCCCCAGTTCTAGAGTCATCTGGCCAGGCCAGAGCACATGAGGCAGAGCCAGCCATGCTCAGAGCGAAGGTGCCACTGAAGCCACCTGAAATGAAGCTCCACAGTCTTTAGGGGTCTGTCCCAAGGCTCAGGAGAGGTGGCATGAGAAACATGGGTGCCCAAGGGGAGGAAATGCAAACAGCCCCCGTCACTCTCCTCCATTTCTTCCTCCTTGAAACACCTCCCAATTTCCCTCAAAAGAAACACTGGTGTGGTTCTTCATTTTCTGCACATCGCTTTTTCATTTTGGGGACTGCTACGGTGCTCCTTCAAATATCAGAATGACAACCGCTGGTCTTTTAAAATGCCACCCTCAGTCACCCTGCGTGGCAGAAAAGGAAACATCTCTGGCTGCCTTCACAGTGTTTACCATTGCTAGAGTGTTTTGTTTGTTTTCGGTGGAGGATGCAGGGAGCTGACAAAGGAAAACCAAAACTCTGTGTCAAAACACAAGCTGAGGATGATTTCCTTCTCCACTGCCCTCATGTCAACTGCTCACAAATCCAGAGCATCCCTGGGCTGGCAGAGTGTTTATGGTCCTGCTGACCCATCCTTCAAAACAACACCCAGAGCCACCTGACCATCAAACCAACAAGGTAGTTCCAGAAAGGATATACTGGGTTTTGACGTCTAGCGCTCCGAGTGAAATAACTTTGTTTCCCCTAAAAAAAGATAAACTAAAATAAATATAGGTGTGTTCCAAAGCAATGTAGCCAGCCACTTCTTCCTATGACTCACAGCGACCTCATAACTTCTTTCTTTATGGTAACGATGGGCCGGGAACTATGTGCTTTTTGGTGAACTGACTCACGTACTGTTTATAGCAGTTCTGTGAGGAATTTAAACTCATTCCCATTTTGCAGATGAGGGGACTGAGACTCACAGAGGTTGAATAACTGTGTAAGTTCACATAGTTTGCCACTGGCTTTGGGACCTTGGTCTGTCAGGATCTGGAGGCCGAGATCTAAGAGGACAGCCCCACATTCCGTTGAGGCTTCACGCAGTCACCCAATAGCCCTTCATTCACACGGTTTAAGCTAAACTCATGTGGCGTTTCAAAAAAACACCCAGACACCATAATGATCAACTTAAAACCTTTAAAGTAGGCATATTGCAAACGGCTGAAATTAAAAGATTGCCAATATCAAGCGCTGCTGAGAACGTTAAGCAACAGAAATTTATATACTAGAGCAAGCACCTTGGAATGCTACTTGGCATTATCTAGTGGAACCACATAAATACATACTCTATGACCCAAACCTGCATTTCCACTCTGGCTACACCCCAAAGAAATCCAAGGACATTCCATGTGTACCAAAAGACATGTATGGCCATAATGAGAGTAATACTATTAATAATAATCACAAACTAAAATCAACACAACTGTCATCAAAAGAGGAACACACGAGGGGGCACCTGGGTGGCTCAGTCACTTAAGCATCTCACTCTTGATTTTGGCTCAGGTGATGATCTCACAGTTCGTAAGCTCAAGCCCCATGGTGGGCTCTGTGCTGACAGTGCTGAGCCTGCTTAAGATTCTCTCTCTCTCTCTCTCTCTCTCTCTCTCTGCCCCTCCTGCACATGAGCTCTCTTTTCACTCTCTGAAAATAAACTTAAAAAAGAAAAGTAGAACACATGGGTACATGTTCTTCATGCTGTAATGCTATACAAAAAATGCAAATGAATGAACTACCACTATATGCACAACGAATGAAGCTCAAGCATAACTTGGAGGAGAAGAGGCCAGATGCAAAGAATAAATGCTGAACAAACCCATTTATACAAAGTCCCCAAACAAGCAAAACTCATCAGTGGGGACAGAAGTCAGGATACTAAAGTTCCCTTTGGGGAGGAGAGAGTGAGCCTAAAAGGGGGCACCTCGGTTGCCAACATGTTCTAGATCCAAACTGGGCTGTTGTTACTGAAACGGGTTGACTTTTTGATATCTCATTTATTGTACACTTCTAATTTACTTAATTCTTTCAGATTAGCTCCCTCTCCCTTCCCTCCAAAACACAAAAAAATTCATAAAACCCTGAAATCTAAACCAGGTTTTTAGGACATGCACAAAAACAAACAAATAAACAAACAGGTACAATAGAAGACATTCTAAACAGAACTCAATATTCTTACCCATGCAGAAACAACACCGCAGGGAAATCACCTCAGCAATATTTTAAACTATGTTTATATTCAATGAAGAAGTGCTCATTGTGGCATCACAGAGATACATGTGCACCCCATTTCAAGAAGAGGCATAGATGTACACTGCCTAGGGTTTGACAGTAGAATACTCTTGTGGCAACGATGAGGTCATTCAGTATTTTGGCACAAACTACTCTGAGCAGGGCAAAAACTGAGTATTCTCTGTAGCGGCTACTAAGGGACACAAGGGCTACCCTCATCTAAAACGTCTTCCTCAGTGTGGGTAGACTGACTTCTGACAATCCTGCAGAAGACAACAGGGCTCTACATAATACGACGCTTATATGTGACATAAAAAGCCAAGGCCCCCGGCCCTACGGAGCAAAAACACCCATTTTTCTCTCTTGGCCAGCATACAAAGAATGCTGGTGCTTCTCACATCTGCCAAAGCACAGATAAGTTTCAAACTCTCCAGAAGCCTCTGAGGGTACAGGAGCTACTGAGACACACAACCAGATCCTTCTTTTGGGTTAATTCTTAAAAAATATTTCAGACTCACGTCCAGCGCACAACTTCTAAGCTTCCCCTGACATCTACTGCCCCTGTGTTGGGTCCCTGCATCTTCTGCCCTTAGAATGCTATTTCTTGGGACACTTGGGTGGCTCAGCCAGTTAGGTGTCCAACTCATGGTTTCAGGCCAGGCCATGATCTCACAGCTTGTAGGTTTGAGCCGGGCATCGAGCTCTGTGATGACAGCGCAGAGCTGCTTAAAATTCTCTCTCTCTCCCGCTACCTCTGCCCTTCCCCTGCACACATTTCTCTCCCTCTCTCTCTCTCAAAAATACATTATAAATCAACTTAAAAAATATACAAAGCTATTTCTTTTCCGCTAACAGTTTACTCAAACTGTCATTATACCCTTTATCTGCACAATTATTTCATCACCACAAAGAATATTTTTCTGCCCATCTTCAATTCCCCAGGGCAAACTACAACATCTGTGCATAGTAGATGCTTAATAAAGTCTTAATAGACCAATGTATAAATACCAATAACATAGGGAAATATCTTTGTGTTCTTCTCAAACCATCAACCTCAACCTGGTACGTTTTAGGACTGATCTAAATTCACCCCTGATGAGTTTTTAGACAGGCAAGCTAGTTTTTCTTTTAGCCCGGACTCCCCATGTGGAAAAGCTCCCAGAGAGGCCTGCCTAGATACAGACAAAGTGATGTCTACACAATTCTGCTTCAGCCTTCTGCTGGGAAAACCTCCAGCTTTTTCACTGAACTTCATCTAACCAAGCCATAGTTCGCATTTCCCAGATTCCTCATGAGGGTTCTGATATCTTTGGAGAGGAGAGCTGGGGGGTAGGGTGGGCAGACATCTGTCTTTCCAGTGGTTTCTAACAAACCGGTAAGTACAAACAATTCTACGAAGATGAGGATGTCGTTGGTCCCTGTGGTCACCAAGCACAAAAGGAGGTCTGCCCTATGGAATGACTCCAAAGGAACGAAAAAGTACCTAACCATGATTCGATTACAATATTTTACCCTGAAATCACAGAGGAGAAAATCACCCAGGCCTGAAGCCAGAATTATGGGTCTCCATGGTCCACACAAATATACACAAGATTGCCCTTGAGGAGAAAGGTGCAGAGATGGGTTTTTGGTAGCTTTGCCCATTTCCATTCTCCCACTTCTCAATACAATTTCGCCACCTTGGTTTCCATTTCATTTTCCATCCTTCCTCCTATGTGGCTGCAAGGCAAAATATTCTGAGAAGTTTAAATCTGCCAGTTACATGCATTCCTTCCTTGTCTATGAATAACCCACCGCTTTTACTGACTTTCCCTACCTTGTCTCTAAGCTATAAGCTCTGGGCAGGCAGGGATTCATCAGTGTTTTCCATGCTAAAGGAAGCACAGAGCATAGGCCAGTCTGACATTGCACACACACAAGTAATGATAGGCTAAATGGATGAATAGGTGAATCAGGTTCCTCTTACGCTTTGAAATAAATGAAACCCCAGAATAACCTTTTGAAACTCCATGACACCAAGCTTTGAGACAAGGAGGGGTGGGGATATCTCTGTTTCTCTCTGGTACATTCCTGCATCAGGCTATTTCCACTTGCTGAGATGAATCAGAACTAGGACAAACAAACAGGAAACTGGTCTCTGTACAGTCAAAAAAAAAATATTCCACACAAACCTATAGAAATAAAAGTCATCTTGAGCTTGGTACTGCTTACCCAGCGCATATCTACCCTTTCCTCTTTGAATTCATTCAGGTATTCATCCCACCCCATCCATTCTACTATTGTTAATTTTACCTCAAGTTCCTTAAGCAACAGTGAACATGCATAAGTGAACTGTCAGCACTGAGTGGATGACTTGGATCTTGAAGATTCCTTCTGTCAATTAACAAAATATATATATGTAAGACAAAAAAAGCCCTGTGAAAATAATTTGTGCATCCTACACGTCTGGCTAACACGGCAGAAATACCTCCGTATACAAGCGATCCTAGCTATCTTGGGAAATAGTATCAAGATGGAACCAACCCTTTTGTAGATACCAACGAGATAAGGAAGGACTCGTGTACAGACAGTGTCTCAAAAGGCACTCTGGAGAACAGGTATCCTCATTTCCAATACAGCGAGGAACGAAACCAATAGTACAGAACTATATCCATTCGTGTCATTTTACGTTGTTTCAAAAAACACGCTTTCCTATAAAGACAGACTCCATTCCTCCTGCTCCAGACCTTCCTGTCAGGCTTCCCTTAATAAAGTTTCTGCCTGATAAACACCATGAATGTTCTATTGTGCTGAGAAGAAAGAAGCTTACATCAAATTACTGGGTTGGAGCTAAAAGCTTGGGAACCACCTGAGCCATCAGCTGAATTATTTGGAAAAGATTATTTTTCCAACTGGGACGGTTTCCATGATTTGCCTTGGCATGATACTCATCAAGAGGTTGTTTTTCTTCTACTAACTTTCTCCTATCAGTAGTTTCAGGATAAGAAGTAAGCATTTTTAGCTTGTTTGTTCTCAGGGACAGTGAACTCTTATCAGTCAAGTATCTTCAAGTTCTTCCAGGAGCTTTACACACACACACACACACACACACACACACACACACACACACACCCCAAATATACTTTCCAGCTCAGTCGTTGAGGAAGGTGAGCTCTGTTACATCAAAATGTCGATTAAAAAGTCATACCACAATGAGCAGAGAAATCGGGTTTCATCTCATGAGCAGGCTTAAAAAACAGTTTTAAAAGACTATTATGGTTATTTTTTGAAAATACTATGTATAAAACAATGAAGTAGTTTGTTCTGAGAGTTAAATAATGACAATCCAATGTATGTCCAATGAATGGGCATTTCCTAACTTTTCCAAATTATTATCTTGTGAGAAGAGCCTGCACCAAGCCTTCTTGCATGTACGACTTTATTTAAATCTCACAACCATCCTAAAAGAGAGAGGGGAAATATTCCATAAAGGCAGAGAGCTCTGCCTGCTTTTTTCATCTGTTTATCTCAAGATCGGGCACAGCACCAGGCATACGGTAAGTATTTAGGAAAATCTCTTGACAAAGGTCAACATTTTTTTATATATTAGACAAACGTAGCCCATAAAACTTAAGCACCTGGTCCGAGACCACAGGCTGGTAAAGTGGCTAAGCCAGGCTTCCGATAAAAGGCAGTGAGATTCCTGAATGTTGACACATAAGCACTCCTTGAGTCTGGTCCTTCTTTTTTTTTTTAATTTTTTTTTTTTAACGTTTATTTATTTTTGAGACAGAGAGAAACAGAGCATGAACGGGGGAGGTTCAGAGAGAGAGGGAGACACAGAATCGGAAACAGGCTCCAGGCTCTGAGCCGTCAGCACAGAGCCCGACGCGGGGCTCGAACTCACGGACCGCGAGATCGTGACCTGAGCTGAAGTCGGACGCTTAACCGACTGAGCCACCCAGGCGCCCCGAGTGTGGTCCTTCTAAGAGAAGGACCTTATCACATCACATCTCTGCAAGGCAGCCATGACATACCATCCTGCAGACTGAGAAACAAATACTATCTTCACCCATTAAGCCAATAACCACCCTGCCCGTGTGGGTGGGCTTTCACTATAGGGTGATCTCTGCCCTCAGTCATTACCTTAGGGTCACAAATCCACAGGGAAACCTCAAAACCATCAGGACTTGGGAGAAGACACACCACTGACTTGCTGATACCTCAGCCCCTGTTGAGGGAAGTCACTTCCATACTGTTATCAGAATCAGATGTTAGAAGCAGGAACAAAGGAAAGGAAAAGGGAAGAGAGGAGAGGCTCATCTTGACATGCCCAAAGGGCCTCATATCCCTGCGTCAGGGAGTGAATCAAAGAGAACTCTTCAGAGGAGCAGGAACCACTGGCTCCTTTCTTACCAAGAGATACAAGGAAAGGGAGTTGCTTTTTAGACTTCTACACATCTCTCGGTCTCCCCCACCCCACTCAATCATTTGCTCCCATCCATTCTCAGGGCTCCATAAATTGCCAACTGCTTACCAATGTATATGTAACTGGCTCTCCTTCCAAGGTAAGGATCTTGCCCTTACCTTCCCTCCTTTCCAAACTTGAAGCTATGTAGTACTAACTCAGCTCAGAGTTTTTTGAGCAAATACACACCTGTATCTCCCTAAACAGAACCCCTTAGAATCATGCAGATCCTCAGGCTTATCCTGGAGGCACTCCCTAAGAATGCCCCTTTTTGACGTTCCTGACTTCTGAAGGCACCCCCACAAAGTCTAAAAGATATACAGTACCATTTCTTGAATGTGCAGCCACATTTAAAAAAAAAAAAAAAGCAAAGACTTCCAATGAGAAGTTGGAAACATGTGCATTTGACTCACCTCTTCGGGGTACTGATGATACATACCAAGGACAGTTTCATGAAAGCAAACATGTTTGGCCAAAGCCCCAAGGTATAATTAGCCTTGCTCTAAAACCTTGCAAAGAGGCCAGAACCTACCGCATCCATTTTTCTTAGCCGAGAAACAGATGCAGGGTGTAAATGACTTTTCAAGCCTCTTCAACACAGAAGCAACTACCTGAAAACATTCCCTCTGCCCAGACCATCCACTGTCAGTAGAAACTTGACAGACAGCCCCGAGGATCCTTTAGTGTTTTAAAAAAGGCTCGATTATTTCCATCGCATGTGACTTTTGCCACATCTGAGAACCATTCGTTCTACAATTCCATTTTAGCTTAAAAAAAAAAAAAAAAAAAAAGGCAGGGGTGCCTGATTGGCTCAGTCAGTTAAGCGTCTGACTTCTGCTGAGGTCATGATCTCATGGTCTGAGTTCGAGCCCCAAGTCGGTCTCTGTGCTGACACCTCAGAGCCTGGAACCTGCTTTGGAGTCTGTCTGTCTGTCTGTCTGTCTCTCTCTCTCTCTGCCCCTCCCCCACTCATATGCTGTTGCTCTCTTTCAAAAATAAACATTAAAAAAATTAAAAAGCAGTTTTTCTGTATGTAATCAAATGTCTTTTCAATGGAAACTTTATATCACCTCTGTAAATAGACGTATAGAATCAGCTGACAGAAGAATAAGGTAACTCCAAAAGCAAATACAATAAAGCAAAATGATGTCATTAAAAACTACCACCTCTCAATTGGAAAGGCAAATTAGCAAATGTGCAGGGCAGTTAAAGACACATAGGCACCCTGGAATTCATGCAAAAGGGGAAAGGACTGAATCCGAGTTGAGGCAGGAGCTCCAGGGAGAAAAGAAAACCTGAGGGATTTATTTCAACCTCTTATTTGATTTCTGAGGTATGTGTATAACATAGCTCACCGAGGACTATTTCTCAGAGACACAGATGCTATCACGGCCACAACTTCCAAGCGAAAGTGACCAACTGGGACAAGGCTTCTCCTCAAAACACCCAGGCCTGTGAGAAAGTCGGTAGTCATGTTGATTTCCACAAACGATTCTGGACAGCGGACTAGGAGAAATTTCTAGCATCGGAGATGTTTAAGAGTTGACATATGACGGCAATGCCAGAAAACCCCAAGGTGATTCCCGTGCACTGAGGTCAGCCAAAACTCCAGACAGCAAGAGGACCCGGAATTGGCAACGCCTATGTCAAGGAAAGTATTTTAACAAGATATAAAAAAAAAAAAAAAAAAAAATAGAATGTTCTTTCTTCTGCAAGACTGACCTTCAACAGCTCAAGGTCACACCAAAGGGATAAAAGGCTGGGTGCTGACACCTGTTTCCCAGAGTTCCGATGAAGGTTTTCTGCCAACCACAGAAATCTCTACCACCTGACACAACCCTGGAATTTCTCCGTCTTGTGGTTAAAAGAGAAAGGGCAAAGCAGGAGGTTATGACCACCGAGCTAGGAGAGACCTGTGATGAAGTCCCACTGTTGGCACACATGCGGCCTCAGTTTACTCTTCGGCAAATGGAGATAATCTGCTTAGGTTGTTTTGAGTATTAAATGAGGCAATATACATCAACTGGCACATACCAGACACACAGTTGCTTCTCCCTAAAATCCATGCAATCTGTTACTTTTAAAAGTATTTTTAAAGATCCGTGACATTGAAACGGATTTGGCACTTTATGGCAGGTAGTAAGGGCTTAATATGCTGTAGCCTCTGTCCTAAATGCTGTACATGTACGGATTCAATTAATCTCAACAAAACTTCGTGAAGTCAGCCCTACTATATTATTTCCATCTCATGGTGGAGTACACTGAGGCACAGAGAGGTTTAGTAGCTTGCCCAAGGTCTGTCTCAGGGTTAGTAAAAAGCAAGGCCAGGATTGCAACCCAAGCAGTCGGCCCTGTAGCTCCCACTCCTAAAAAAACCTTTCTGCGATGCCTCTCAAGTACTAGACAGGAATCACTAAAAGAGCCCCAAATGATGAACAGAGGGGCAGCTACACAAGAAATCAAGTAGAGTAAAATGTTTATGGCAGAACCTATCAGCGGGCATACGGGTGTTCACGATAAAATTCTTTCAACTGTGCTGTGGGTTTAACATTATTATAAAGTGTTGGGAAGAGAGAGCAAGGAAGGGCCCAGAAGATCATTTCCTGCTCAAAAATAGAAGAGCACGAGACAGGGTTTGCCAGCAATGTCATGGTGAAAGCTTTTTCTTTAAGCATCCCAGTTAAACTCCACAGAACACGGAATCAAGTTACAGGTTACCCCAATTGGGGTCAAAGGCTGGGAAAGTTACAGGAGCACATGGGATGGAAACCTGGGTCCCCTGCCAGTTTAGCTAGAGAAACCATCTCCCGATTGAAAGCGTTAATGGAAATGCCAGACTGAAGCAGTCATCTGGAAACCATCGCTTGACATGCAAACAGATACCACTTCTTCTGAAATGGCAAGAATGCAGGGGTCCAACCTTGCCTATCTTTAAGTGCTGGCAAGCACCCAAGACAAGTGAACAGATATTGAGGACCAGCTCTTAAAAGCCTCCCAGGGAATGAAGGGAGGAAAAAGGATGAGGAAGGGGAATTCACAAGGATGAGGCCGGGCCACCACCTAAAGGGGGACCAAACCCATACCCAGGAGGAAATTCTCAGTGCTCACACAGGGGAAAGGTTTGTGTCTTTCAAGAATGCTACCGCAATATGTATTCTACATACTTCCCTCAATGTAAACCCTTCATCTGAAGGGGTCCCAACTGCTAGTCTGGGTCTGGGGGCAGGAAGGGAAGTTGGAGAGAGAACTGGGAAGGAAATAAAGGGATGAAATTTTAGGGACGTCCATACGCAGCTGGTCAAAGTAGAAAATGGCACATCTTTTCAGAAGGGCAATTTGGCAATATAGAACAAAAACGTAAAAGGTGTCTACCTTCTGAACCAGAAAACTATCAGGATTTTATTTTATAAATACAATTATAGGCACATAAAGATCAAGGTACAAGGATATCTTACTCACTGCAGCATGATTTGTAAAAACAAAAGGCTGGAAAAAACCTTAATGTTCATCAGCAGGGGACCAGTTAAATAAATTATGTATGGAACACTGGCAAGAAGGCAAGCTCCAAGTCGCTGAGAATCATGAAGCCAATCTCAGCACTAATATAAAAAGAACTCCAAAATAGGGTTGCGGCTATTAGTTGTAAATCATAAGGAGCAGAAACTGACACACACATATCATCAAAAAATACATGCAGTAAGTGTGTATATGTACATAAATATACAATATACAAATATACAATATAACACATGTACACATTCTGTTCTATGTATTTTCTTGTACATATTTTTTTAAAGGAGGGAGGACAATGGAAGAGGAAAAGGAATATGCTTATAGACTATAAACAATTTCTAGAATAAGAAGCCATGCAACCATGGTTGCAGCTGGGAGAACGGGAGAAGTCACAGCATCAGAGGCTTTTCACTCTATCCCCTTTCTACTGTTTGATTTTTTTTTTTACTCATCTCTATTCCTTTTTCACTTCAAATAAAAATAAATAAATATGGATATCCTTGTTTGAAGAAAAACGTTTTCTTTCTTTTTTTTATGAGATGTCTAGAAAGAATTTCAAGAGCTTTCTTCTTTTTTTTAATGTTTATTTAGTTTTGAGAGCGAGAGAATCCCATGTAATTCATACAGTTTCCAACTGATTAAAATTCACTCTTCTTTAAGAGTGACAGCACATAAATTTAGGGCTATCCGCCCATACCGGTGATGTAGTACAGAGAGCCCTCACATGCTGCCTCTGCATGCTGTGGTAAGATTTTGAAAAGGCATTTTACTGAAGCCCTTTGGTTTCCACTAAAACCACGTAGGACTAAGATCATCACCAGCCAAGAGGCCACCAGTAAAATATGATGAAGCCCCAATGCTCGTGTGTTTGATTCACAGGGAATGTAATGGTTTATTTGGATTTCAGTCCTAACATCTCAGTGAGCTTGCTGCCAGGACATGACTCACATGTGTCAGACATGTCATAGGACTGCCTTGAATGTAATAGCCACTTGACACAGCACATAACTAAAAGAAGGAATTGCTAAATACCTTGTTGTACTAGGAATATTTAGCAAAAGGCTAATCCCAATTCAAAATATTTCAAGCGAAAGAGTAAAGTTTTCCAATACTGAAGTCCTTCTTAAAACCCATGGGAAGCAAAGAGGCAGGTCTCCGGGACAAGGGAACTGGAGACTGGAAGCCCACCAGGAATCTCTCCATCTCTGTACCTTATTTTCTCTCATCTGTCCACTGGCTTCTTCTGAATACTGGAGGCCACAGCTCTCCATTCCCAGCCCTTATCTATCATCACTTTACCAGGAGCAGGAAGAATCTCAAGCTTCAAATAATTAGCATTTGGGACCATACGGGTCTTTATTTGGGGTCAGAAGGACGATGCTGTGCAATGCAGAGTGTTTAGTAGCACACATGGCCTCTACCCAGTCGACGAGATGCCAGTAACACCTCCTTGCAAGCTGTGACAATCAGAACTACCTCCAGGCACTGCCAAATGCCTCCTGGAGGGTCAAATTGTCAATGACCTAGAAAAACTCAGTCACTTGTTCGATTTACCCTCCCTAGGTGTTGAGAAATACCTCTCATTGGCTGGCTTGTTCAAACCTGGTCAAATTAACTATGGCAAGCTTGCACTCGCAAGGTGACCCCTTCATAGTCTTGCGGTTTAAGAGGATTTTCCAGAAAGGGTTTTCACTGAATCACGGCTACATGGCTTTCCCTATACTAAGTCAGCACTAATACAATAGCCACCAGCCACATGTCACTATTCATCACCTGAAATACAGCCACTGCAATTGAGGAACTGCATTTTTAATTTTTATTTGACTTTAATTAAGTTCTGTTTCAATAGCCACATGTAACCATTGGCTACAAATAGGACAGCGCAATTCTAAGTACGGAGTGACTTCAGGGTCCTTTACAACAGCTGCTGGCACACAGTAGATGCTTAACAAGTATTTGTTAAATTAATGAATAAATAAATGGACAAGGTTAGACCCAGGAGCAGGGATGGAAAAGATTATTCAACAAAGTCAGATTGTCCCAGCCAATAGGGAAGGTGAAAATTCAGCAATGAACAATCAGGACATAGAAATAACCCAAGTATCCATCAATGGATGAACAGATAAATGAAATGTAGTATATACATATAACGGAATATATATATAAACCTTAAAATGAAAGCAATTGACCCATGCTACAACAAGGATGAATCCTGAAGACATGCTAAGTGAAATTAACCAGTTACAAGAGGATAACTATTGTACAATTCTACTCAAAGAGGTACCTAGGAGAGTCAAGTTCATAGACACACAGATTACAATGGCAGTTACCAGGGGCGGCTCGGGGAGGGGGAATAGGGAGTTAGTGTTTAGTGAGTACAGAGTTTCAGTTTAGAAAGCTGAAAAAGTTCTGGGGATGGACAATGGTGATGGTTGCACCACCATGAGCATGTAGTTAGTGTCAAAGAAGGAGCTGTACATTTAGAAATGGTAGAAATGGCATTTTTTACATTATGTAGATGGGATGGGATGGGATGGGATGGGATGGGGTGGGATGGGATGAGGAGGGATGGGAAGGGGAGGGATGGGAAGGGGAGGGGTGGGAAGGGGAGGGATGGGAAGGGGAGGGAAGACGAGGAGAGAGGAGAGAAGAGAGAAGAGAAGGAAAGAAAACAGAGGGAGGAAGGAAGAGGGAAGGAAGGGAAGAACCAGGAAACCTTCATACAGTATGGTAGACCAAACCATTGCTCCTGATCCATGTTGTCTCTGTTTTAAAATTATATGCCCATGCTCTTTGTCATGGAACTCTGCAGTTTTTTCCAATATAGACAGAGTACACTTGCCTGCGCCATTAATGTCAGTTTTTGCCATGCAATCTGCTTTGGCCAATAGAATGTTACCAGGCATAACACGACACAAGCAGAGTCTTCTGCAGTGTGGCTTGGCCTCTTACGCTCTGGTGATTCACTATGAGAAGAGTATGTCAGAGGAGCCGCTACTCAGAGAAGAAAGAGGAAATAGAACAAACTCAACCTCAACCCCACTCTAACCTCATACTCTGGAGTCAAGACCAAACAACCCACAGCCGACATAAAGCCACCCAACAAACTTGTGACTGAGGGAAGGACATCCTTGTAGGCCGTGAGTTTTTGGGGGCAATTTGTTACACAGCATATTGATAACAAGAGCTACCAGACACAATGAGTTCCAATGGCCATGGCTTTGCCACCAAAAGAATCATCAAAATATAATGAATACCTGCCACAAAAGTGCTTCAAGATCAGTTGCATTCTAGAATTACAGATATCAGTTCTGTTAAATATAATGCCCTCAACTGTGAACTGTTATGAATCATTATTCAGAAGGCCCACTAGGCCTCAGAGCCTTGAAGAAGGTGGAGTCCAATGTAGAATTGTGCTTCATTCCTTAAAGGCCTGTCTGTGGCTTATGTTTTTAAATGATGTAGAACCTGAGGAATACAGATCTTAGCACTTCTCCTAACTCATCATCATTTCAGGAGACCATCTCATTTCAAAAGGATCCAACTTGAAATGTTCCCTGAGGCACGTGGGGCCTCACTCAGCATTCTCCTTCTAAAATTTCTTTCGGTAGTCCCGGGCAGTCATTCTGAGCTAGCAGCCAACAAAGTCACTATCTGACACCCTTTACCCAGGGAGAAAATAAAACGTGTATCCAAGTTAAGCACATGTTTTTATGCAATTCAAAGAAACCAAACCATGAACAATCAGACCACTCGCCGAAGCCCTGTCATCATCCACAAAGATTCATGAACGAGAGTCTCAGGCATACAGTCTCTTCCATAAGACACAAATGCCTTCGTGCATCCTCCTGGAAGGAAACCATCCCAGCTTCTTGCCGGATATGTTTCCTTGGGCTTTGAGCAGCTGTATGCCCTACTCTAGCTTCCTTTCATCCCTATACCAAATGACCAAATGACCAAGGACAAGGAATGGTTTCTTAGCCAGCTATGCTCCCAGCTCAATCAAGTTTTCTCTAGGCACATTCAATTATCGTGCTACACCCAGCAAGAAGGAGAAGGAAATCCAAGGGCAAATGGGAAAAGACTCTACCCAGGAGATGAGCGGGGTAAGAGCCAGGAAAAGGCTGATTCTAGAGGAAGAAAGGGAAGGTATTTGAGACTTTCTAAGGCTCATATGCTCTACCCATGCAGTTAAATCACTCCCTAATTCTGCCACATCACACGGCAAAGCAGTTCCTGTCCCTCATTTGGGAAACTGACAGGGACATAAGGTAGCAGATACAAAGAGCATACACAGCAGCAGAGAAAGAAGTATTAAGAGCGATCAGTAAAAGATTTATGACACAGTGCCATTGCTTTAAATTCAAATTGTTAACTACTGCAAGAAGAAGCAGGGAATATAAATACCTTAGAAAGATAGTCACCAAAAGCTGAAATCTTGTTGGCAATTTTAAACATTTTCTGACGCACTAACATTCCACTAGCCTATGTATAGGTCACGTGCACTTGATATACACATTTGTTGCTTCTTCTATTTCACTTGTAAATGAATTAGTAAAGTAGGTATTCCTTTTAACTCAGTTTCTATTATGTAACTTCCCGGGCACTCAGCACCATGTGACCTTCACTTGGCTAGAACCATTTTGTTCCCTAAATTTTATTTGAAGTTTCTGTTCAGCCTGAAATCTCTTGTTGTCCTGTTAAAATCATTATGACCTCCTCTGAAAGGTTAGGATTGGTTGAGACAGGCTGCAGCTGATGACAGTGATAATGAAGAGAAAGGAAAAACAAAAGGAAGAAAAGTGACCCTACACTCAACTATTGACAATCAGCATTTATTAAGTATGTGAATACAGCTTCCTGAAGAAAGAAGGTAAGAGGGCTTTTCCTCTACCTGGAGAAACCTTAGCCCACTCCTCTCTGCTCCTCCTCCTAAGAGTGATGGAAATTTAATGAGATAAAGTCAATCCAGTATTTCAGCACCTTTATACAGGCAGTGCCAGAAAGTTCTTTTGGGTTGCGCAGGATGTGATAAGATACCCCATTTAAAGTTCTGACTCAAAGTAAATAAGAAAGCAAATAAATATAGATGGATACACAGACAGTTCTGACTGTTGCAGTCCCCATATTTTGATGCAAATTTGGCCAAACCATGCTTTAAAGGGTTCCAATGACACAGAGCAAACATTACAACTGGGTGTATCCTGGAAAAGCTATCAACTCCTCAAACATGTAGCAAGGTATTTTCTCTCAGCACACAAACATATATTTATGTATGGCAGAGAACGATCTTAAGATAAGGCTTTGAAACTCACCTGCAACTCTTATTGACTTTTGGATTTTGTGCTAATTAACTGTTCTAAACCTTAGTTTCAACACCAATAAAGTAGGGATAATAATTATAATTCCTTGTGAAGATTAACAGAAGAAATACATAAATTGCTTATTACGGAAGCTGCATAGAGAAGGTACTCTATCAATATTAATATTTACTATTATGTATTGATTTGGCTCAAATCAGTTTTTCTTTCTCAGATTGCTTAGAGACAAAAAATACATCTTGCATTAAGCTCACCTAAAAATCCATTTTCATAGTGTATACCACATGTGATTTCAAGTATTATGTATTGTTCTCTGCTCTGAATTAGCCATAAAGAACACTAAAAAAGGAGAGATACAGAAAAATAAAAACTTTATATGTTTATTTACTTTTAAAATTCAAATTTAATCCTAGGAAAGTGGCAAGGCAGCATTCAACTACAGTTTTGCTAGAGAAAAGTAGGTATTTTGCTCCTTGAAAACATGGATTAAAGGGGTGCCTGGCTGGCTCGGTTGGTTAAGCATCCCACTTCAGCTCAGGCCATGATCTCACGGTTTGTGAGTTCAAGCCTCGAGTGGGGCTCTGTGCTGACAGCTCAGAGCCTGGAGCCTGCTTCGGATTCTGTGTCTCTCTCCTTCTCTCTCTCTCTCTCTCTCTCTCTCTGTTCCTCCCCCACTCACACTCTGTCTCTCTCTGACCTTCAAAAATAAAAGCATGGCATTCACTTTAGCATCCTCATAACCAGCACAGTGCTTAGGACAGAGTAGGTCCTCAAACATTTGTTGAAAGCATTTAGAGTAAGATGGATGGATGGATGGATGGATGGATGGATGGATGGATGGAGTGGGTAGATAGGTCCTTGGGTGGGTGGACACATGGATGGATGGATGGATGAATGGTACATAAGCTACCCAATTTAATGTTATCAATTTGTATTAGTTACCTACTATTATATAACTAATTGCCCCAAACTTGTTGACTTCAAACAACACTTAGTATCTCACGGTTAGTGACCCACTAACTATGGGTTAGTTAGCTAGATGACTGCAGTCAAGCACAGCATGACTAGGTCTGTAGGATATTCTTTTAAGCCCACACACATGGCTACTGGTAGGAGACTTCAGTTTCTTACCACATGGGCCTCTCCATAGGTCTACTCACAAGTGGATTTCCCCAGAATGAGGGATCCACGAGAGAGGGAAAGATAAAGAATGCCCAGGATAGAAGGCAAACTTTTATAACATCATCTTGGAAGTGACATACCATCACCTCTACTATGCTATTGGCCACAAAGATGAACCCTGACAGTGTGGAAGAAGACAAGTGTATAGATGCCGGGAATCACTGGGAATCATTCATTCATGGAGACTGTAAACTGTGAAATCACCAAATCTTCCCAGGCCTAAAGCCATGCTCAGACAGTGACAAATTAACACAGCATCATAGGCAGTGATTTTTGCATAGTTGCAAAACCTTCTACAAATCATTTGTGTTATGTTGCTAAGGTAAAAATGGATGTATCTATAAACAAGAAAAGGTAACTATGAGAAATGTCAAAGTTGATTTTCTTCTTGATCCAAAAATGATTGAAATGCTCCTGCTGCCTAACTTTCAACTCACGGCACTCATGATTTTCATTCTAAAAATTCAGTACTTGACTCAGCAAACACATCAGTGCCCAAAAGGCAAATTTCCAAAATCACATCTCCGTCTGTAGCAGAGGCTGGTGGTAAATGAAAAAGGAGTGCAGACCACAAAATGGCCTCTTGTCTCCAGCCCTCATATAAACACATTACATTTCACACACAGCATCAAATAGAATCAAACACTTCCCTAGCATGCCTTATTACCCAAGTCTGAATTGGAAGATGGTTTTTTACATCACCAAAAGCTTTGCATTGATTTCTCTGTGTTTCTGCATCTGTCATCAAATGTCACTCAGACCTGAATTAAAACTAAGTCATAACTGACAGATGTTGACGCTCCTTAGTCTGAGCATTTCCGTGACTCAATCTAGCCCCTGGATACCCTTAGTTGGTACCCTTGTTTTAAATGTTTCCGGTAGATAGTGGCATAGTGGATAGTGGCCAGCATATACTAATACAAAGAACTTCAAATCGTATTTTTAAGCTGGAACTAAGGAGAAACAAATGCCAGTGATGGAGAGGATCTCTATCCTGAGGAGCAGTCTGTATTCATGGATGCTTCCGATCCTGGTGCCTTCAACATTGATTGCCCTTGGCAAGCACTTTATCATAGCTCTACTCCCATTGCTATGAAGCCAGAAGCATCTGGTAAACTCAACAGTGTCTCTCTGTGTGGGCTGTCACCCCTAGCTGCCCCTCCCTGGCCAGCCCATATGGGACACTAGGTGATATTCTAAGAGCTGTCCAGTCATAAGATACTCACAATTAAATCATCGCCAACACCTTCAAATGATGCAATTTATTGTACAAGACTTTTTAAAGAGTCGGGGCGGGGAGGAGGGGTGTTAAAATGCAGGTCGTGCAAAATTTATATAGAAGACCTTTCTCATCAGTGAGTTTATTGCTGGTAAAAAAAAAATTTTTTTTTTGATCGCATTCTAGAGTTAATTATTCTTGCCTTTGACTTTGCTACTTTTTTGAACCAAACTCAATTACATACAAAAATGGATCAAAACATACTTAGCTTAGAGGATACGTAAACCATGAAGATGCATTACAAGTTGTGCAGCGAGATCCTAAATTAGTAGAAGCTCTATTCCCTGCCCTAATTCAAATCATGCACTTTGCACTTGCTTTGTCCGAAAGAAACCAAGGCAGGAGGCATCCTCAAACACCACCTTCATTCTCAGTGGTATCTCTCACAGGTATTTTGAAACAGAAATCCTTTGACTATTTCAAGGTAACAAGAAAGGAAAACCACTCCAGGAGGCAACCTTTCAAATTCTCTAATTCCAGGAAACCAATATGTCAATTAAAGCACTTAACCATGGGCCTCATAGTGATGTTCAATCCCTATTTATCAGTGATGGTGGCATTATAGGGTTTCCTTCCATTTAAGTTGTGCATCTCAGCAGGGGAAGAGATAGACCAGAGGTTCTTCATAGAGTCTAACCCTGTGGCCCCCCAAATGCCACCCCCACAAATGGCATACTTAGAAGGCTGTCAATATTAGTTCCAGGGTCACAGTCACCCTCAATGTGCGGGCACTCCACGTGACTTCATCCTGAGGGCACACTCAGGTAGAGGGGTTCCAGAGTAGCTTTTTCAAAAACCAGACCATGTCACTGTTCAGTTGAAGTCCCACTATCCCTACTATAAAATCCAAGTTCACCTCCAAGGTCTACAAAACCCTACTCAATCTGGCTGCTGCCTTGTGTTCAAGCCATTGTCCCTGAGTGTGCCACTGGAGCCACCATGGTCTCCTAGCTCTTCCTCAAACTCACTAGAGGTCTTTTCCCCTCAGGGGCTTTGTTGGCTCCCTCTGCCCCCAGAGATCATCATGAGGTAGACTCCTAGGAATCCAGGTCCCATCTCAAAGATCACATTCCCCAGGAGGCCTTCCTGACCAGCCTATCTGATATTGCATCCCATTATCCCCTGTTGCACATCTGGTTATTTTTGTCTGCATTCATTAACATACCTATCACCAGACATACGGGTGCACATAAGAGTATAAGGTCTACAGTAATAGTTCACAAAAGCTAGGGTTTATAGTGTATATTAGACTTACTAGGGGCCAAGTATACATCTAAGTATCTTGCTTCTCACAATAACCCAACTTGACAGGTAACAGTTATCCTCAGTGTGCAAATGAATGAAGCACAAAGAGGTTCAGTTATCCACCCAAGACACAGAACTACTCAATGGTAAAACTAGGATTCAAACCTCTAAGTGTGTGGCTCTAGAATCCATGCTCTTAATCATCACATCCTGCTGCCTTCCCATCAGATCAGGGACCCTCTGTGTTCCAGCCAGTGTTCAATCTCCCAGAGCCTAGAATGCTTAAAAGAGAGGGCTGCAACAGGAGGGAAGCTCACTCATCCACAACCCCAGGTCGCCTGCCTTCTCTACTCACCCCCAAATCCTTCCAACTTAGGGATCCCACCCTCCACCCCACCAGTGTACTCAACTTCTTCAAGTGTAATGTGAAATCCAACACCACAGGTGACTCACTCTACATTCCTTCATTCGCACGGCAATGGTTTTAAGGATCCAGAAAACATCTCCTTCTTCATTCACAGAACCCAAATATCCACTTGACTCACTCAATCCCCACCCCCCCCCACCTTTTTTAATTCCAGAAAAAGAACTCAAGTTAGAGAGAACATCCAGTTTTTTGCCACAGCAACACCCAGAGATCTCAAGATCTGTGGAACAGTAAAAATTGAACAGTAAGCCTAATCCAATTTTCTAAACTAATCTTTCCAACAAGGCAAACCTCAGCCTACAAGCCCTTCCTGCTACTCCAGCTTCTATTCAGGCCACAGTATTTCTATCTCTAAGAGATCACATTCCTAGGTCTGGGAAGTATGTTGGTTAATCAAAACACCATCCAACAAAAACCTTTCCAGCGGTCAGATTCACTTTCCTTCAGGAGCAATTGGCTGAAAGCTCCCTGGGACATGTGGTTTCAGCTATTTTTACTCTTCAGGGTAGCGCTATTTTTCCTCAAAGCAAAGTAGCCCAGCAACCCAAAGGAAACCTGATTAACTTCTGTGAGGATGTGCTGGTACAAGTCATGGCTTTCTTCACCTCAGGGAACTGTAATGGCACACCTCTGTTTCACTACAGCCTTAAAACACCCAAGTGAGGGCTCTTCTGGAATATTCTTTCTCTTTCCCTATTCCTCGTTTTGTTGTGTTTTCAGAGAGCAAGTCAACATTAGGAAATGGGAACCATAACCTCACCTGTCTAAATAGCTACATTGATAAATTTGATATCGGGTCCAAAGGAGTTCTTAATAAGTGAATACCTTACGTGTTACTAGGACACTTACTCCACAGCCTGGAGCTGCATAGCTCAGACGGTTCTAGCACCAGGCCATAAGACCAAGGATGCACAATTAGTCTCCTTACAGACTGTGAGCTCAGCAATATTCCAGCATTCAGCTGCACCCTTGGCCCCAGAGAGTCATTCTGAAAGTATGTGTTGGTGACTCAAGAGGAACCGGTCAGCACAAACTGATGGCCGTTCCTGAAAAAGCCACCAAGCCCGTGGCCCTGGGTGACCTGAGTGACAGCCAGGACTAGGAACAGCGTGATAGGACTGAGCTGGGGCCGTATACGTGCGGGGTTGGCTCCTGAGCTGATGAAAAAGTGGGTATTTTGAAAAAATATTGAGGTCATTGGTGCCCCTTAAATTTTGCACCCAAGGCAAGTGCCTACTCCCTGCCCTGAAATCCCTTCTCTGGGGAATAATTGCTTACATCTTAAGCTTCCTGTGCCAATTGACTTACTCATCTCTGCTGTGTCATTCAATTTAATCCTCATAACAACCTTATGAGAGAAGTAGTGCTCTGGTCTCCATTTTACTCAGGATACTAAAGCACAAGACACCTTGCCAAACTTGCCCAAGGTGCACACCAGTAAGAGCAGAGAGACCAAGGACTTCACCCCCCAAAGCGGATAAAATTAGCATAGATTGTAAACATACTTATAGAACCTATTTCTTCAGTTGAACCTAAGGATCTCTGTAAGTATTAACTCTTCCACTAAGATAACACAATCACTTTTTTTTATTTTTTTTATTATTATTTTTTTTAATTTTTTTTTAACGTTTATTTATTTTTGAGACAGAGAGAGACAGAGCATGAACGGGGGAGAGTCAGAGAGAGAGGGAGACACAGAATCTGAAACAGGCTCCAGGCTCTGAGCAGTCAGCACAGAGCCCGACGCGGGGCTCGAACTCACATACCGCGAGATCGTGACCTGAGCCGAAGTCGGACGCTTAACCGACTGAGCCACCCAGGCGCCCCTGCAATCACTTTTTTTTAAATTTTAGGTAGCCACGGTGGAATCTGTAGCTGTACTGGTACTCCTTGACAGGTCAGCTTAAAAGCCCTTCCTGGATGGCACCGCCTACCTTCACGTAAAAGAAAGGGCAGCCAACGAATACAACATAATTCTCCAAGCATCCACCCAAAAACAGCTTAAAAGAAGAAATAGCTTTTTGGACTCTCATAGTTAAACATAAGTAACGTAACGCTTATCCTTAAAAGCGTATTTTAACAAGCTTCTAAGGTTCCAAATGAAGTTTCAAATGTGATTAATGAGCCCCAGGAGAAAACAATCTCAGTTCCCCAATCTGAGCCAGAACCAAACTTGTTGCAATCCCGGTAAAGCACACATACAGCCTAGAAAAAGAAATCAAGTGCAGTAAAGGTGAAAGGACCAGGGATGTGTGCACTTGCACCTGGGGAACATCAAAGCAAGTGCTAATTTTAGGAATGGCTGGCCTGTTCCAATCCTTTTACCTTAATTACATACTTCTGCTAAGTATGGCCCTGATTCAGATGCAAGTGACAACTTCAGGTGCACGCCCCCCAACTCATCTATGGATAAAAATAGTGTAAGTTGTAAATGTATTTATAGAATCTATTTCTTCAGCTGAACCTAAGGATCTCTGCAAATATTAACTCTTCTACTAAGATAAGGCAATCATTTGTTTTTAAGTTAATTAAATATGAGTAGAATCTGGAACACATCAATAGAAAAAAAAAAAACAATGTCCTGTAAGATGAATAGTATACAGGTTTCATTTCATGTGCTAATTCCAATACATTAAGAATAACTTTGGGGTGCCTGGGTGGCTCAGTTGGTTAAGTGTCCGACTTCGGCTCAGGTCATAATTTCGCAGTTCGTGAGTTTGAGCCCTGCATCAGGTTCTGTGCTGACAGCTCAGAGCCTGGAGCCTGCTTTGGATTCCGTGTCTCCCTCTCTTCTGCTCTTCTCCCTCTTATGTTCTCTCTCTTTCTCTCTCTCTCTCTCTCTCTCTCTCAGAAATAAATAAAAATAATTAAAAAAAATTTTTTTAAAAAGAGTAACTTTGCAAATAGGGGCACCTGGGTGGCTCAGTCAGTTAAGCATCTGACTATTGATTTTGGCTCAGGTCATCATCTCACAGTTCATGGGATCAAGCCCCACACTGGGCTCCATGCTAGGCATGGAACCTACTTGGGATTCATATTCTCTCTCTCTCTCTCTCTCTCTCTCTCTCTCTCTCTCTCTCTCTGTGTCAAAATAAATAAATAAACTTTTTAAGAAGGCATTCAACGGGGTGCCTGTGTGGGTTAGTCAGTTAAGCATCTAACTTCAGCTCAGGTTATGATCTCACAGTTCGGGGTTAGAGCCCCACATCGAGCTCTGTGCTGAAAGCTCAAAGCCTATAGCCTGCTTCTGATTCTGTGTCTCCCTCTTTCTGTCCCTCCCCCACTCATGCTCTCTGTCTCTCAAAAATAAATATACATTAAAAAAAATTTTTAAGGCATTCAATGAGTATTTGATAAATAAAAGGATGATAAAATTAATAAGAAAACAATAATGACAATGTATGGAGCACACCCTGGGTGCCAGGTGCTACTCAAAGCACTTTTATGTATTATCTTATTTAACCCTCCCACCAACTTACAAATGGTACCTATGGCACTTACTTTCTGGGGCTAGAGAACCATCACGACTCCCCTTTTACCAACCCGGAAAACCAAGACAGATAGAGGTTACATGATCTGGCAAAGTTACCTATGTAGGAAATGCTCCCAACTAAGGTTTCATCCACTCTAGGAGTGGGAGCGAGGATATGCGTACAGGCATAAGTGAAGAAGAAGATAGTCCAGGGGAAGAGGAGAAGAAGGAGGGACAGAGAAAGGATTCATTTAAAACACTGGTCACCAAACCCTTCAATTTGATTTAACACACATTTAATCTAAAAAGAAAAGATATTTACAGAAAAGCATTCAAATCTGGAATCACGCTGTCTCAATCTTGTGGTCCGTTCAAATTCTTTTAATCCCAATGATGTGAGCCGATTTTAAAAGACAGAAAATTCAGAACAGCAACGCTCACCAGTGGTTTTGAAGGCATTTCACAGAGACCTCAGAGAGCCGCACTTGCCCTCAACATTATTTGGAGACCAGGACTCTGTGTAATTTTCACAACTTCAAAGGGGAGTACAAGTAAACATCATTCATAAATCAGTAACTACTGAAGCAGAAAGCAAGATGGGGGAAATAAGTCCACATAATAAAGAAAAGAGGAGCAAATACTTATGCCAGAAAGCAAATGAGGTTTTCTTTAGGATTTAACCCGGATTTATTTGCTTTTTCTAAGAGACATGCATGAAAATAATAACCAAGTTCCTTGCTGTTAAAATTTTTTTATAGTTCTTCTGAGATCAAACTTGAACTCTCAGGCCTATCATGAGGACTTCTGAGAGCTTTCAGTCCTGGGGCCTCTGAGGCACAGAGGACTGCAGATGGAGATTTCCGACATTGGCTCTTACTGAGCTTAGATATACAGTAACTATGATCTAATGATTGGATTGAAATTACGGTGCAATCATTACAACTTTACACATGAGCCCCATTACCAGACCACACATCCTCCAGGACACTGATAATATTTTTTTGGAAACCATAATTATGTAACAATGGTGGTCACTCTATACAGCATATTACATACACATTAAAGGCACTAATTGATTAGGCATAAATATTTAAAATATACCATCATTTTTATAGCCATGTTTTGGCATTTCTTCCCTTTATGAATGGACCATGGAAGCTGCCCAAGTGTCTCTTAGCTTCTGCGCGGGACTAGGCATGGAGCATCTCATTGGTGGGAAGCAGAAAGGTTAACGCAACAGGGAAGTTCTCTTTGAAGACCCACTATGCATATAAAGAGCTGGTAAAAGACAAGGAGCCAGAAGCTCACCCACGCTTAGCCCTCGACAAAAGTAGATGGTGAGAATTTGACCCCAGGCCTATCTAAAGCTGAAGTGGTCATGGAAACCCTCTCCCTAAGTCAAGGCCTTTGCCCAAATCCTCTAGAGAAAGAGCCAAATGTCCAGGGGATGGGGCCAAGAGATGCAGGCACTTGTCTTCAGATTAAATCCACCTCAAGCCAAAACTGTATTATAGGAAAAATATCCTTGTATTGGCATATTTTAATTTCATAATTAAGGTCGCCACTCGTCCAAGGACAGGCAGGGCCACACTGCAGTGGTGTTTGAAGACCTGGGGCTCTGAAGACAGACAGCGGCCCCCACTTATGGGTCCAGGGGCAAGGGTTAAGGTATTCGTAAAACACATATAGACCCTCTTTGGAGTAACATAGTACATACCATATCTCATGTAATATTTGCAAGTATGTAAAGAGGCTTTCATGATACCGATTTGACAGATGATCAAAACAAAGCTCAAAGAGGCTAAGTAGTTTGTCAAAGGTCAGTCAGAAAATTAGAGACGCCAGTATTAGAAGAGGAAGTTAGAGTAAGTCTAAGATCATCCTCTGAATGGCCCTAATTTTACCAACCCCCAAAAGGTAAACTGTGGGCTTTAAGGTTCACCCACCTGCTGGAGCAACGATGTCCACTAATACTTTCAGGGATGACGGAAATGTTCCATGGCCAAGCTATCCGATATGGTAGCCAGCAGCTACACGTGGCTACTGAGCTCTTTTTCTTTTTTTAACATTTTTTTATTACTGAGCCACAGAGAAAGAGAAAGAGCATGAGCATGGGAGGAGCAGAGAGAGGGGGAGACAGAGAATCAGAAGCAGGCTCCAGGCTCTGAGCAAGCTGTCAGCACAGAGCCCGAAGCAGGGCTCAAACTCACAAACCGCGAGATCATAACCTGAGCCAAAGTCGCATGCTTAACTGACTGAGCCACCCAGGTGCCCCCTGAGCTCTTCAAATGTGGCTACCTTGACTATGGAAGTTAATTTGTATTTTTATTTTATTCTAATTCATTTCATTGTAATTAGTTACATTTAAATAGCATAAGCACGAGGCAGGGTAAGCTCTAGAGACCATGGATGGTCCATAGCAGGTCTGGCACTAATAAATGAGCACTCAGTGGCACCTAGGTCGGAGCTTTTTCCACATGATCAAACATGAGGAGTCCTGTGGACTAACTAGTTTTCTGACCCACAACCCATCATTTAACCAGTCTGAACCTCAGCTACAAATTAGCAACTCTGTGCTAATTCACAAAGTTTTCCACATGTTACCCTACTAATCTTCATTTACCCATGTCTTCCATTATTATAATCCAGGAAAATGTGGCTCAGAGAGGCTAAGTCATTTGCCCATGTGACACAGCTAATAAGTGGAGCCAGGATTCTCAACCCTCACCTTCTGACTCCGTTCTTTAAAGCTGGACCTTCACTTGCCAGCACCATTTACTTGTGTCAAAGAAAGAAAATTCCTTTCCCATTTACCTCACAGTGTTAGAAGGATAAAATGAGATCATGGATCTGAAAATGCACTGAAGATATAAGACAGGTGTAACTTATTATCTGCATTGTTTCACGTTTGAAAACCAAAACCAAAAACCTCTCAACTTTTCAGCTTATTAGTGGGGACTTAGGACATTCCGGTCAAACAAGAAACCTAAGTCAGTAATGGAAACATTCAGGAAACTCTCCAAATCACTCAAATCTACACTTGTCCTCAAATTCAAGGTATTTACTTACATCTAGGAGATCCCTTTTTTCAGCCCAGAGTTCCCAGAAGCCAGAATGGCCAGCTATTTTTGAGTTGAAGTTTCTATCAGGCGTAATTGTGTTCTTGCCAATGTAGATGATGACTGCAGTAACAGAGAAATCCAGAGAGCACCCCTAAATCCAGTGGGAGATGGGGAGGGTGGAAGTCTCTCTTCAGCCACCTAACTCCATCTGAACCACCGCCATCTACCACAAAGCAAGATTTCTACCAATAATGTGGAAATGTACAACTTCCAAGGACTCCACCCATAAATGAGGGCAAATCCAGAGCAAACCCACTCTGGACAAAACAAAACAAACACACTGAGACACAGCGAAAAGGAGTCTAACCTCTAGACACAATAATCGAACCAGCTTGTGTTTTGTGTTTTAGCTTTAATTAGCAACCATTGTTCAGTTCAAGCATTAAGACGAGCCCAGCTGTCCCATTCTGAGAATTATGAGCAGTCCAAGACTGAAAATATGGAATAGATTCTATAATTGTAATTACCAAGAAGTCATTTTTTAATCGCCTCCAGTAATGTGAAAATACATTTTCCTCAAATTCTTCCTACCCTACTATTCATCTCCCCCTACAACTTACTAATTGATAATAGTTATATGAATGCTACTCTTAAGAAAGTTGATAGGGGATTTGAAAAACACATTTTCTAGTGGGATTCTCACATAACCCTGGGATATATGCATGGCAGGGATTAGTCTCTCCACTTGACAGCTGACTTAACTGAGTCTCAGAAAAACGTCATCAATTGCTTACAATCTCCAACTGAACAGGCAACAGAATAGAACCTAGAACCTGAACTCACCTTCATTCCAAAGCTGTATCACAAAACCATAAATTTAAAGTGTTCGTTATGCTGGGACCTGGGTGGCTCAGCCGGTTGTGTCCGACTTCGGCTCAGGTCATGATCTCACAGTTCACAAGATCGAGGCTCATGTCAGGCTCTAGGCTGATGGCATGGAGCCTGCTTGGGATTCTCTCTCCCCATCTCTCTCTCTCTCTGCCCCTCCTCCACTCGCCTGCTCTCTTTCTCTCAAAATAAATAAACAAACATTTAAAAATAAATAAAATAAAATGTTCCTTACGCTGACACTATTCAGAGCATCGTAATTATTTCTGTATAACCGATAAGTCCCAAAAATGGCATTTTTAAGAGGATTAATGCAGAAATAATGTAAAGCATTGGTTAAAACAAGCAGGAACTAAAGATAGCAAAAGTTTTTTACTATATTCTAGGCTCCGTGTTTTCCAGTTTGGACTACACATTAGACACACCTGAAAAACTTTTCAGAAAAACTCTCTGTACCTGTACTTCCATCCCTAAACATTTTGGCTTAATTGGTGAATCTTGGAACACTGCTTTTTTAAAATGATCTTCCTACATGAATCTAATGTAATGCTTCAGCTAAGAACCACTACTATAGGTCAAAGGTATTAATAATACATAGGCAAGGAATGGTATGTGAAATGACACTATGATGACATGCACAATGTTTTTAAGTTAACAGTTGTATGTTCATTTTTAAAAATTTGTTTAATGTTTATTTTTGAGGGGGTAGGAGGGGCAGAGAAAGAGGGAGACACAGAATCTGAAGCAGGTTCCAGGCTCCGAGCTGTCTGCACACAGCCCGACACGGGGCTTGAACCCATGCACCATGAGATTATGACCTGAGCCAAAGTCAGATGCTCAACCAACAAAGCCACCCAGGCGCCCCCCAGTTGCATGTTGATTTAAATGAGTATTTGGAAAAACTTAGCTGTCATATAAACTTGATGATTTTACATATTTTTATTAAAGCATTTGATTGAAAAAAAGCATATAAATAAAACACAGTACAGGTGGTAGACATATAGGAAGATATTATAAAGGTAGTTCTAGAATGACCAAAGTCTAAGTGTCTGATGATGAAAGCTACAGGGGGGGGTGGTTCTTGACAGGGGAGTGGGGGAGGAAGGGGTAGACACAGGAGGAAGAACTGGCAGGTGATCTGAGGCAGGAAGAAGACAAGCGTTAACAGGAGTCAACCATGACAAAGTGTAAGAGAATCAAGTCAAGTTCTCTATCTTGCTCCAAGCACCATAAACACCTGACAGGTGTTGAGTAAACATTCCACCATGGTCAGAAACGGAAAAAGGTCAAGACAAGGAAGTTATGAATGGAAGACTAACATTTAAATCAAGAGCTCCAACTTCTTCCCTTACAAAGTTCTACAAGTTCCTCAAGGAGGGTAGCACTTACCATGGCTGCCTGCCAAGCAATAGCCCCGCGGTAAGGGAAACGATCCTTAAACCAGGGCTTCGAAAACCATAGGAACGTAGCTGTCAGGCCATTCTCCAGCACAAGCTTCAAATTTTATTCTTCAAATTCAGTTCCTGCCATGGCCCTATGTTCTTTGGGCCAGTCTGCTTCCTAACCAATTAACATGAACTCAATATAAACCTGAAGCCCAAGTGTGGTAAACTGCACTACTTGCTCTAAAAAGAGAATTCCAACCATAAAAACCTATTTATCTTGGGGCGCCTGGGTGGCTCAGTCAGTTGAGCGTCCGACTTCAGCTCAGGTCATGATCTCACTGGCTGTGAGTTCGAGCCCCACTTCAGGCTCTGTGTTGATGGCTTGGTGCCTGGAGCCTGCTTCAGATTCCGTGTCTCCCTCTCTCTATGCCCCTTCCCCGCTCATGCTCTGTCTCTGTCTCTCAAAAATGAATAAACGTTGGGGCGCCTGGGTGGCTCAGTCGGTTAAGCATCCGACTTCAGCTCAGGTCACGATCTCGCGGTCCGTGAGTTCGAGCCCCGCGTCAGGCTCTGGGCTGATGGCTCAGAGCCTGGAGCCTGCTTCCGATTCTGTGTCTCCCTCTCTCTCTCTGCCCCTCCCCCGTTCATGCTCTGTCTCTCTCTGTCTCAAAAATAAATAAACGTTAAAAAAAAAATGAATAAATGTTAAAAAAAAAAAACATATTTATCTTCAGTCATATTTGCCAAGGTGAGAAAGAAGAATTTACATGGTATACAGAAACAGAAATAAATAATAGTGAGTCACATTTTGAGAAAATGATTTCCTTTCTTATTCTCTTTCAACCCTTCAGATTCTGGATCTCAGTACCGAACTACTGGGGGGTTTTTTCCCTAACAGCAGTTCATTGCACTGTTAATGAAGAGACAACAGAACTCAGGTTCAGAAGCTTATATTTACTATTTATGGCAAACAGTTCAGGTTTCCGTTTATTGTGATATGAAGTTTGCTCTTAAAATACACTTAATTTTCTAAAAGTGAAATCATTACTGGAGAATAGGTCAGTAGTACAGTAATAACACATGTGTATGGCAAAAAGCATGAAGACAGTTTTCAAGCGACGCATGTCTGAGGCCCTTCTGCCTTAGATGCTGTGTTTCAGGGTTCTTCTTCAATGGTACTATAAGAAGTGTTTATAGCGTCCATGTATTTACCAAATGTAGGTGTCAGAAATACAGAACTAGACAGCACTTTTTCTTGTCCCCAGGAAAATAAAGAGGTAACTTGGATGAGCTAATCCTAGCCGATGGCCTCCTGGCCTGCTTGTGATGCAATGAAATTCAAAAGTTTACCAACCATGACTGCATTTAAGACCTCGTCCTGAGGGACCCAACATGAGTCTTGGAGTAGACTCTTTCTTGCTCAGATTCTTCCCTAAATGGTAGTTTGGTATCAGTTTGAAAAACAGATCCCAATGCCATGAGAAAGCACAGTGCAGGATGAAGGCATTAGAAGGCTTTAGATGCCAGAGAATGTGGAGTTTGATCATGGGCAAGTTAATTAACCTCACAAAACCTCCGATGCCTCAAAAAGTTCTAAGAGGAGTAAATGGAGTAATGTGCAGAAGGCGCCTTGTATTCTAACTGATGGTAAATAGGCACTTCATAATGTCAGCTCTCATTCCCTCTCTTGAAGAGCACAACCAGTGACACAGTTAAAGACACAGTACCTCACCAATATCGTGACAAAGACATTCATTCCATTAATAACTTAGGACAAGCATTTGCTCTCCTTCCCTGGGTCCTGAGTACTATCCTTCATCCTCTGTAATCAAGTAACATGGGTTGAGTCCAGTTTGTACTGAAGAAAACCTGAGCAGAAACAGTGAACACCTTTGTGAGTGATCCAAGTTCATCGTACAACAGTAGTTGTGTCTTCCTGTCCAAAAAAGGTCCTTTCCCTAACAGGCTCCCGGCTTTGCCTTCCCTTTAAGATCGGGACCATCTAACCAAAACTTTCCAATTACCCCCCCCCCAAGTACAGGATTAATGAGCCCAGACACCACCTGGGGATCCTGTTAAAAATGCAGATTCTCATCTAATAGGTCTGGGAAAGGTACTGAGACTCTGTACTTAATAAGCTCTCGGGAGATGCCGAAGCTGCTGTTTGGTCCATGGACCACATTTCAAGTGGCAAAACCCTAAACAACTCCAACACCTTCCGGACCCAGCGAGGAGAACGAGGGAAGGAAGGGCATAGACTGTATCCGGGTTTCACAAATTCCATTCTCTCTCCAAGAGTCTGGCCATCATTTCAGCTTTAGTTCCCGATGTTCTAGGCAGGGAATGAAATGTCTAACAGAACGCCTCATTTAAGAGGGAACCACGGCGGCAGGCCTTACAGATTTGGTTATAATGACACATGACTAATTCGCTTACTTCGCCTGATTTTACCGGCAACTCCTCTGATGTCAGTTTCCCCACTGACGCTTCAAACTGTCAGTTCTGCCATTAACCTGCAAGGTGCGGCCCTTCCTGGGCAGAACAAGAACCCACGTAGCTGGAGGCTAGTGACTAGCTGTAGGAATCCACAGGCAGTGAGGGGAACCCGCAAGCCCTTGCTGAACACCTAAAGACCAAGAGTACCTTACACCCAAATAGACTTCACACTTCATCATTCAACAAATGTTTGCGAGGCAGTATCTGCCAAGCACTGTTCTAGATTCCATGGACTGAACCCAAAAACTTGTGCACCACGGCAGCCTTTACACTCTTGAGAGACATCATTTCTTTTTCATCGACTGGAATGAAATTTGATGGCAACAAGACTGTGACTTAAGCAGTTGAAATATTATCTCATCAGATCCTGTGCAACATCATCTTAGATAATTGTCACACTCCATGAGGTAAACGTGTGTAGTTAAGAGATCTCTCTCTCTCTCTCTCTCTCTCTCACACACACACACACACACACACACACACACACCTCCTCTGGTAGTTAAGTAAACTTCTCCCAAGTAACACAACTAGTAAATGCCAATACTTTGGAAATGGAACAAAATCCTACCTGATTGCAAGATCCACGCTCTTTTTAAATTTTATTTACTTATTTATTTTTGAGAGACAGAGCACAGGTGGGGGAGGAGCTGAGAGAGAAGGAGACAGAATCCGAAGCAGGCTCCAGGCTCTGAGCTGTCAGCACAGAGCCTGACACAGGGCTCAAATCCATCAACAGTGAAATCATGACTGTTAGCCGAAGTCAGACACTCAACCGACTGAGCCACCCAGGCACTCCACAAAATCCACGCTCTTAATCTTTAGCCTGTGTTCCTTCCTCATAAGAGAAAAGCAACTCCCTGCCTGCCCTCAAGTTTATCATCTCTTAAAAAAGAGAAAACAACCCACAGCTGGGAGGCAGTTAAACAAACATAAAAGGGTCAATGGTAAGCGTAAGTAAACGCTCCTAACACAAAACGCTCTACAACTCAGCATGCGGTGAAGCTCACTGCCCATTCCAAATTTTTCACTTGGAAAAATGTACGAAGTATCTTTCTTCCAACCCATAGACTAAGCTCCTTGACATTGACCATCCCAGTGATGGACTCACAGTTGGCGCTAAGTATCTCCCGAATGCATTGGTTTCAATTACCTCTTTCATTCCAAGCTACCCAAAGCTTAGTGGCTTAGGAGAAACAAAAGGGGCACCTGGGTGGCTCAGTGGGCTAAGCGTCCAACTTCAGCTCAGGCCATGATCTCAGGGTTCCCAAGTTCAAGCTCCGCACTGGGGTCTGCGCTATCAGCTTAGGATCCTCTGTCTCCCTCTCTCTGCCTTTCTCTCCCTCTCTTTCTCTCTCAAAAATAAACATTAAAATGTTTAAAAAAGAAACAACAACCGTTTCATTACTTCTCACCAGTCTGTCAACTCAGAATTGAGACAGCAAACAGCAGGATCACGGCTGTGTTATCTGCTGAGGCTGCAGTAACCAAAATGCCTCCTACGCTCACCTGTCTGGGGTCCCAGCTTACATGGAGGAAACCCCTGAGGCTGGGTCGACATGCTTACAAAGGGTTAAGTACTCGGGTGGTAAATGTGAGGGCCCAAGAGTCCCTAGACGAGAAGCTCCTTCACCAACGTATAAGCGTCTTGAGGGCAAGAAGATCTTCTCGTTCCTCAGTGACTCTCTCCCCCCCCACCCAAGCTCACACACTGCAGTCCCCAGACAAACACGGAAGGAACCGTGACCCTCTGATGAGTCACTTAGCTTGGACGTCTCTCTGGTGCAGACAGACAACAAGAAACACATTTCCATAAAGGCAATGAGATAAGCAGCGACATAAATAACAAATGCAATACCGTCTCGGGATGGATTTGCTACCGGACAGGCGGTGCCTGTCCAGAGGGGTTCGGCCACAGCCAATAATTACGCCAAGTCGTTAGGAAGTAAGTGGCTCGTGTTGTCCCAACACAGGGGAGCCCAGAAATAATAAAAGACAGATTTGGCCCCGCTGCAAGCTCAAGTTAATTAGAAATTGAAAATGTTTTTTAAACAGTCCCGCCGATAGAAGCAAGAGGACACATGCTTTCTTTGCACCCGTTTTCCCTGTAGAGATTCACAGCTCCCTTAAAGGTTTATTCCAGGTAGGGGTCAGATCCAAAATGAGTCACCGGGCTCCAAACAATGAATTCAAATCCTACTCCAGCTATAGTCAGGGGAGGAAGGGAAATGAAGGAACCAGCAAGCACATTCCTAAAACGGCCAATTTAACAACCTCCCATAATCTCTTCCAGCTGAGAGCGCACGGCTCTGCTGACCTTTATTCCCACTTGTAATTATTCAGGTGCGGTTGTTTCCATAGTACTCAATGTCTATCTAAATGCACGCTCTCGGAATCCTGGGAAGAGGTTCTTTCCGACAAAAGTTTGTGCATCGGTTCCAAAGGCTCTCTTTCCGCTTTCTTAAAAAATAAAAAACAAAAATAAAACAGCCCAAATAATCTGGGTCCCAGAGCATGCAAGTATGGATGGGAATCTAGGACCCACCACTCATCAGCTAGGTAACTTGGGAAACTATTGCACTCTCTGAGCCTCAGTTTCTTTACCTATAATATAGGAACAATAATACCAGCCATCTGGCGTTTTTGTATTTTTTAAGAATTAAAAAGAAAAATGATATCATGTCAGCCAAGCACTTTGCCCTGGACGTCACACCTCATCAGCTCTCAATAATTGATGGCTACTATTATAGCTTGTCTTTTTATACCGTACCTAACCCTAAATTAACAGTGAGACACTTGATTTTTTTTTAAGTCCCATAATTCCACCCCATTCAAGTCTAACTGAATTTAAAATATACACCAAAAACTAAAAAAGAGATACAGACACAGCTGCCAAATGGCAAGTAAAAAGCCGTAATTTTCCATCATTGGAATATATTTAGTGATAACTATAAATGAAAAACTAAGAAAAAAAAATCCCAAATTCACATCACCCTCCCAGTCTGACAGTCTGAAAACCAAAAACGAAGTTCAACTTCCTGTAGCTTTGCTCCTTCCCACTCCCGCCTGTCATCAGAGTTGGGTGGAAAGTCCAACATTTCCTGTTCTGAGCCGGGAACTCTCTGCCAGGTAAAGAGACACTCCGGCTCATGCTGGACAGCTGGGACAGTCATAGCGCTGGGAACTCAGACAGCTTCCTACCATTCCTTCTCTGTTTTTCCGATGATATCAGCGTCCTGAACTGGGAGAGGGCCCCAGCCAGACAGGGTAAGAGGTTCAACCACCAAATGATTAGCACACGTGCGTCTCAGGCAACTCCTGTTTTGCTACGCACAGGATCAAATGACATCTTCTCCAAAACACACCTTGTTTAGGTGTTCTGCTCCCAATTTCTCGCACCTGAAAAGGAACGACCCCGCTGAGTCCATTTGGTTAGTGGAAGCGGAAATTTAATTGCGATAGATACGGTCCTTTAGATTTTCTTCTGCAGGTTATATTGCCACCAGCACTTTCCACTCCTTACAATAGTTTCTGATCTAAGGAGTACTTAGAAGCGTGTATTTGTAAGCACCTCTGCGTTGATGGACACGGTCTGCCAGCAGACTTCCTCACTTACACTCGCCAGCATATGTGAAACTTCATTCAAGATCCAAGCCACTAAAACCTCCACCAACTTATCCACAGACCAAAGTTCAGATGTGCCAAGATTTGCAAAACTATAGCAATGTCATACTAGCAAGAAAACAGTATCAGCCCTAAAGAACTCAGTAAAAATGACCAAATATAATACATATGCCACATTTCAAAGAGTCATGTTCTACCACATCACCCTGCCCCCTATCTGAAATTAGCGTATCCAGCTCTCTGTGTTTACAATCTTTCCCTCTACCGCACTCCCAAAACAAGAATGTAAGACCCATGAGAGCCAGGGCTTCATCAATCTTGTTCACTATAGTAAACTCTAGTCTCACAAGGCATAGCAAAGAGTAGTGTGGTGGATTCGATTATTTTTTGGCAAATATTATCTCCCTTCTTCTCCTCCAACCTACGTGGGAGGAAGGTGCATCATTAACGTGCTTTGGGTATGTGCTGAAATGAGAGCGTCGCGTCAGTTCCAAAACCAGGCTCGTCTACACCTGTTCCTGCTTGCCCCCCTAGGAACTTTGATTTTTGCCATAAAGGAACCTGCCCCCAGATCACCACTGCCCCTTTCAGCCTGGGCCCCAGCATGAGACATATAGAACAGAGCTCCCCCGCCAATCTACAGACCTGAGAGTGTGAGAATAAATCACGTTGAAAGCCGAAGTTTTAGGTGATTTGTTATGCAGCATTCTTGGGCCAAGAGATGACTGATACAGCAAGGCTATTGATACATTTTTGTTAAATCATCAAATGAAAAAGTTTCACTATACTTGGTGCTTCCAAAAATCCATGAATTCTACAAGACATCAGGTTTGAAGCCTGGTTTTTCCTTCAAACTATACTCCTTTATATAATAAAAGAGTACATTTTCAGATACTGGGGCTTAAGAGACCAAGACTGATGTGTTAGGCCATCCTTATTTAAGTAGAGTCAAAAGATAATGAAGTTTCCATTTGTAGATTGTACTCTGAAACCACCGATGGGATTTTTTTTACCCTCTCCTGTCCAGAGATGGTGGTGAAAAGCTTCAAGCTCATAAGACACCAATTTTTATAGGGCAGTATTCCTTTCATCTAGCGCAAAAAGCCTTGAAGCTCATAAAATCGAGGCTATGCATTTTTAAGGCATATAGCTTCATCGGATTACTACTGATGTATTTCCACTACTTTCAACGTTTAATGTAAGTAGTTTTACAATTCACTTAAATATTGTATTTACAATTACTTCATTTCTTAACAGAGAAAAGAATCACATCTAGATGAGGGTAAAACCATGTTACATTTTGTAAGTATCTTTTCATTCTGACCCTTTACCACTCAAGGCAATGGCTATAAAAAATCCCTTTTTAATGAAATTACAATTTTAAAGGGGTAGAGAATAGAAAGACAAGAGATAGGACCAATAAAATCTGAAACCAATATGTTTCCCATCTATGGTATTGATATGCTTAATCTGTATGTGCCAAGCATATGAAATGACAAAATTTCATATGTGCAGATGGTTATAATCTATCAATGCCTTCCCCCCACCCTCCAAGTGCGAAAAAAATATGGGAGAAGTACCTAACAGAGTATCCAGGCCTTATGGTGAATATATGGTGAAATATTCAGTGAAAAACACAAGTCTATTTTTAACATATTTTAATGACCTAAAATTCAGATAAATTCAAAGCACATCCCAAGCCCCTTTGGGAAGTCCACCATTGTTTCTAGGTCAGAAAGCTCAAATCACTTTTTGATACATGGTAGTTAATAGTTGGTTTACTCCCTTCTGTATGATCAACTTTCTAATTTGCTTATTTAAGCAATGATAGGATATACCAGTGGTCCACAATCCTTTTGCTGTCAAAACCTACATGCATCATGTTTCACAAATACAGCCCAATTATAAGAAGTCTTTGCTCCCCTACTGCACATATGAACTAATGAGTAACTTATCTGCCCCCAAAATAGCCAGTATAACCAACAGAGTTAAGATAATTCCATCTAAAAGCAAAGAAACTTTGACATTTTAGTTACCCTGGGTAACCATATCTTTAGAAAATGTACTCTTGTCCAGTAGGTTTTGTTCTCTTATAATAATAAAAAAAAACTTGAGATTCTCTCCTCAAAGGCCTTTTAAGGACTTCAAAGGGACTTAAGATACCAGGTTGGGATCCAATGTTGAGTTTTAATCCTTATTTCCTCTTCTCTTTCTTCCAATCCCAATTAAATTTCCTTATTGAAGCAAAAGTAGGTTTAGAGAAAAAACAGTAAGACTGAGGCAAAAATACTCCCAGTACACATATTGCGATGCTTCTAACCTAGTTATTCACCAAGAGTCAATAATGGCACAGGATGGGCCTTGTGGGGATGTAACCTAAGACCATCTAAAAGTACGAGACAAGGGGCGTCGAGGCGGGGGTGGGGGTGGGGTGGGAGGGGGTGCTCAGTCACCTGAGCATCAGACTTCGACTCAGGTTATGATCTCATGCCTCATGGGTTTGAGCCCCGTGTTGGGCTCTGCACGGAGAGCTAGGAGCCTGCTTCGGATTCTCTGTCTCCCTCTCTCTCTGCCCTTCCCTGGCTTGTGCTCCCTCTCAAAAAAAAAAAATAAATAAACATAAAAAGAAAACTGTTTTAAAGCACCAGACAAGATGAAAGGTGTTCCAAACTAGAGTATTTCAATAATGATGCAGGTGGGCTGAGAACATGTCTTAACCCTCATGCCTCCTCTGGAGAAGCAGGACTTCACCAAGGAACCGAGCCCAAAGCAGGCCCTTAATGAAGGTTTACTCCCTGTCAGCAGCAGGGCAATGTCCTGCATCATAGGCTACATCTTCTACAGCAGGTTTTTATAAAAAGACAGCAACTATTGGGGCGCCTGGGTGGCTCAGTCAGTTAAGCAGCTGACTCTTGATTTCAGCTCAGGTCATGATCTCACGGTTGATGAGTTCGAGCCCTGCGTTGGGCTCTGTGCTGATAGCATGAAGCCTGCTTGCAGTTCTCTCTCCCCTTCTATCTCTCTGCCCTCTTCTGCTCTCTCTTTCCCTCTCTCTCAAAATAAATAAATAAACTAATTAAAAAAAATTTTTAAGACAGCAACTATTTATCCTCTCAGCTTACCAACCTTAAGAAGAATCCAATGTACGCTAAGCCCTATCTAAAATACTTCACACCCGTTATTTAATTCAACCATCCCAAAGATCCAGTGAGCAAGAAAGAAACTGAGTGCCCAAGAGTTGCAGTCAGCACATAGTGAAACATTATAAAGATGCCTTGTCCTGACGCCACAGATGGTAGAAGGAAGAAGACAGGATCATTTTCTTCAAGGTCCTATCATACAGAGGACACAGAAAAGTTTTGAGACAATAAATGAATGTTGTAAGGCCTGAAAATCAAGTCCAGCACGTCCAGAGGAGGTCCCTAGGCTGGCATTGGAGGTAGAGGTTCCCAAGGCTCAGTATTTGAGCTCAGCCTTGAAGGACAATTAAGGGGTTGGTTTGATTGGGATGTGGGGCAAGGGTGGATAAAGACCTTCCAGGAAGAAAGAAATCACCTCAACGGGACTTTCAAAAAGCAAATTTTGAAATAAACTTTGAATATTCAAAAAAGATACATAACATCTAAATATTGTTGTGATTGTTACGTGCCAGACATTGTCTTAAGTGCTTGACAGGTACAATCTGTTTTAATCCCCACAATGGAAGGACATAGGTCCTCTAATTTTTCCTACTTTACAGAGGGGGAAATGGAGTCTCAGAATAACATGGCAAGTCAGCAATTAGACCTCATTTTTTATAGAATATAGAAACTTACATAATCAGGACTCTTAAAGATTGCTCCTACCTGCCCCTCAGAATTTACTTCCCATCCAGTTCATAAAAATGCATCTGCCTAATCAAAAACAGTCTGGAGAAAAATGGAAAATTCTGGACATCTGTGCCAATTTTAATAAAATAATTGCTTGTCCACAGGCCAAACTGTGGAAGCCCTTAGAGAAAGCTGGACATTGAAAGCTTTCATGTACAAAAGGCTGCCTGTCTGATGACTGTCAAGGTCTGAATCCTCCCCTGGCCTCTGAACTCGTTCCCAAAAGAAAGCTCAGGTTTGATCAACCGTCTCCTGCCTCAAGTCTTACAGGCCCCACTGTGTCAGAGCCTCCGAAGCCACTGTTGCTCTGCTTTGTAGAGCGTGTCTCCTAAACAAAAACAAATGGCTGGCACAGAAGTCTCTTGCCAGGGAAGGGACTCACATTAGTTCTCCTCAGACAAACCATGAACTTCAATACGTAGCTGAGAAATAAAGCATTCTTAATTAGCATTTTTGGAGACGGGCAAATCTGCAGAAGAGAACAAATATGTCTGGATGAGGAAGTAAGAACTCACGAAGTTCTATGTCTCTAATAAAGAATTCCCTAAGCTACCCATTTTCAACACTTGACATTTTGTTTCCTCTTAATGCGAGCTTACAGGAGACAACACTATATCTCCATTTTTTTTTTTTTTTTGTAAGGACACAGGTTGTAGGCAAGAATAAGAGCCTGTGTTGAAGACATTCTGGAGGAAGGAAGATGTGTGTCTTCTAAGTAGGTCAGTGCTACTGACAACTCACCTGTCCCATGTGGACTACTTTTCAAAAGTAGTGTTTCTCATTCACCACACTTCAAAGTCAGCCTCTCATATTTTCAGGTACAGCAGGCATGGGAAGGCACACTTGCCAAGGAAGGTAAATTACATCTAATGACTGACACTAACAGGAGAATTAATACAGGGCTGGAATTAACAGGAAACACACACACAGACGGTACTTACTGGATCTATATTCATGTATCAGGCAAAACGTCCCCTTGAGCTCCTTTGAGCTCTCCACTATAAACACATGGCAGAAGACTGGGTAACTCTGACATGTGCAAAACCATAAAGACGAACAAGACAGTCGGTGGCAAACTGTAAAGCCCTTTTCCCCTTGAACAGCAGCATCACACAAGGGCCAGAAGGACTAATCTGAACTCTTCCCGTCCTCCCTTTCTCTCTTTTCTCACTAGCCATTCACACTGTGCATAAAGACAAGGACAGAAGCGGCAAGGGCAATCAGCCCCAGTGTAATGGAAAGTGTAGACTTGCCTGTCCATTCCTAAGGATGAAAGGGGAGAGACAGGAAAGAAAACTACTACATTAGAAAAGGGGGGAAATCAACAGTCATATTTGTTACTCTTGCTTACAGACAGACACAATTTTCTATACGTGTTTATTCATTCAGGTACTAGGAAAGGAAGGTATTCATTTCCATACATCTCCTGTGAATGTAAAGAGGCTTCATTGGCCCAAAGCCCAGCTAAGGCCACTCCCACCTGAAAGAGAATCTTAGCTCTAAGGCATCCTAGCTATGCCACCTCCGGTAAGTCACTTATCTGGATGCATGGGTTTCCTTCTGTCACAGAAAAGTAACAGGTGAGGTGAGCACTTAGGTCCCTCGTAGCCCCAAGACTATTTACCAGAAAATGGTCTTCTACCAAATATTTGTCAAATCTGAGTTAGAAAAATTGTTTTCATTGGCACCTGGTGGGCTCAGTCAGTTGAGCATCTGACTCTTGGTTTCAGCTCAGGTCATGATCTCACGGTTTTGTGAGTTCGAGCCCCACATCGGGCTCTGTGCTGACAGTACAGAGCCTGCTTGGGATTCTCTAGCTCCCTCTCTCTCTGCTCCTTCCCCACTTGCACTGTCTCTCTCTCTCTCTCTCTCTCTCTCTCTCTCTCTCTCAAAAAAAAAAAACTTTTAAAAAAAGAAAGAAAACCTGTTTTCATAGGAAGATACAAAGGAAGATAGTAACTCAAATCCAGGAACACAACACGTCCTATGGGATGTCAAGAAACCAAATGCTTTCAAGTTACAAGTTAGGGAGAAGACACGACTGTTTTTAAGGCTAACCTGGCAACTGCCTGGAGCAAATTCTCACTTTTTTGTTTGTTTCTAATAATAGAACCATATCAAGAGAAGGTGAGTGCATCACATTCCTCTACCTCAACCTTCTGTGAAATCTGATCGGGCTTTTTAATTGGGAGGCAAGCTAAAACAATTTATAAGGCAATGCTTTATGCTCCCAAAAAAATAAATGTAGGGGAGGAAAAAAATCCCACCCACAGACCATTTGAAGGGAATGCCTTTTTCCAGGCTCCTCTCTCTGGTTACTAATGCTCCTGAACTTTGAAGTATAAAACAACCATTTTATTATGCCCACAGATTCTGAGGTGCAGGAATTCGGATGTGACACAGTAGGACTGGCTGGGCTCTGCAATGTCTGGGGCCTCAGCTGGAGGTGACCGGCCGGCTGGGGCTGGATATCTGGAGGCATCTTCACTCACACGTCTGGAGGCTGGCCCTGGCTTTTAGCAGGAACACCTACACAAGGCCTCTCCTGTAGTCTCTCTGCATAGGCTAGTTTGGGGTTCCTCACAGTATGCTGGCTGGGTTCCAAGAGCAAGCATCCCAAGAGAGCAAGGCAGAGGCACATTTTTATGGTTTTGCCTCAAAAGTCACACAGTGTGGCTTCTGGCATGCTCTGTTGGTTGAGAGAGTCACAAGGGTCTACCCAGGTTCAAGAGGAGGGGATACAGACACATCTTCCCCACCCTGTGGAGAAGACAGTCAGGGTCATATAAAATGAGTATATGGGGTGGGAGAGAGATTTGCAGCCATCTGTGGACAGTACAATCTGCCAGGCTGACAGAAAAAATCCCACAAACAAGGTAAGTGCAAAAAGCTGGGCCTCAGGCATCTTTGACCATTTGCAGCTTAACTTTTTTTTTTTTAATGTTTATTTATTTATTTATTTATTTATTTTGAGAGACAGAGAGAGAGAGAGAGAGAGAGAGAGCAAGCGAGCAGGGGAGGGGCAGAAAGAGACAGAATCCCAAGCAGGCTCCACGCTGTTAGCACAGAACCCCACGCAGGACTCAAACCTACGAACCGTGAGCTCATGACCTGAGCTGAAATCAAGAGTCAGACGCTCAACCAACTGAGCCACCCAAGCACCCCGACCATTGGAGATTTTAAAGCAAACACTTTGATAGTCAAAGGAGCATAGCCAAGAGCTAGAGGAATGGGATTTTAGCCACAGAAGCCCCCCAAGCTGCCTTTAAAGCCAGGGCTACAAACACTTGTCCGGATAACAATTAGAAGGTTCCTCAAAGCATATTATATACCTTTGCTGTCTCATTACAGCTTGGTCCCTTCTGTACCCCATTGGCATTTGATTTAAATGTTCAAAAGTATTTAAACATCTGCTGAATCATAATTCCAAAGTTCAGATGACATTGAAATGAAATCCATGAAACTATGAATTCACCATGTTAAACAGGTTTTTTTTATTTTTAATGGAATGCAAAGAGCAGCTGTTTATAAAGCAGCCACATATGCAAAGCCGTGGGATGGGTTTAATTCAGAGCCGATGTGACCTATGGATCTTTGGACATGTTGCAAGGGAGACCTCAGCCTTCCCTAATGAAGCATCTCAGAGCAGTCCTGTTCCCTGGGACAGCACAGGAGGGGGGCAGAGGAGATGACTGGCAGTGAATATCACATACCTTCACTTTCAGTATCTTTTACTTCCCATTCTTAAACCTGCAAACCATACTCCCGCCTCTTCTTCTGTTTTCAGGACCTAAGAGGCCCACCTTCTGGGTTTTTAGTTCCATCACTCGCTGGGACCGCCGCTGCTATCAGGTATTAAGCTAATAACATTCTTATTCTGTAACAGTCCGGCCTCAGCTGTTCAGTAATCACTACTCACAGCCTCTCTTCTCTCCTCACCTGCTAAGAAAATCTTTGGCATTTCTCCACTCAATGCTAAGCCCATTGTGCTAACCCCTCAAGTGCTAAGCCCATCCCTAAATCTTCTACCCCATCCCCTTGTGTCTTACTAGGCATAGTGAGACAACCTGTGTCCATGAGTGGAAGGAAGGACAGCAGAGGAGACAAGAAAATATTAACTAAAAGATAAACAAGAGGGCAAGAGGAAGGTTAGTGTGATGTCAGGGAGAGATCTGGTAAAGAACAAGAAGCATGCGATGACGACATCTTCAAGGCGTCTCCCAGGTACCTAGAACTAGATTCCAGATAAAAAAAGGCAAGAATGTAAGTGTGGCAGAAGAGAATCCCCTGACTTCCTCTAAATGTTCCTCAAGAGACAAAAGATGGGAATCAATTCTACTGTTGGCTCCTGGACTCCTTTTCCTCGAATGAGCTCCAAGACTCCATCACTTAGGATACCTGGATTTCCTTGGGTTCCATGCAGCTGAGAAAAATGAGGCTCAGAGAGGTCAGTAACTGGTAAAGCAACAAGTCAATTCTGCCTGTCACTAAAGCTTGTGACTGGCCACTACATCACGCTGCCAGGTACACAGAAATCTGTAGATGCATTTAGTCCCTTATCATCAATTGCTCGTGAGGACTGACCAGTGCCTGAGAAATCACAAGGTGACAGAGCACGTCACCAACACAGTCCAACTCTGAAGGGGAGGAGGAAAGCAGGAGCAATTCAAGTGTAGAAATGTGCAGGGGTAAGAACAACAGTGCAAATCCTGAGGAGAAATTCTGGGTTTTTTTTAAAGTTTAGTTATTAATTTTGACAGAGAGAGAGAGAGAGAGAGAGAGAGAGAGAATCCCCGTGCGCACAGGGGAGGAGCAGAGAGAGAGAGAATCCCAAGCAGGCTCCACGCTGTCAGTCCAGAACCCTGAGATCATGACCTGAGTTGAAATGAAGAGTCGGACACTTAACTGAGTCACCAGGCATGCCCTGAGGAGAAAGTCGTAACTGCACCCAAAGAAGCTGTTGTCAGGAAGGTCTGCTGGTGCTGTGTTTCAAAGAGACCATTTCGGGACCATTTAGCAAGGGTGCTGGGATGCTGATATGGATGAGCTCCATACAAAAGAGAAAGTAAACTGCAGAAGGAAAGACTGGAAGGAAAAGAGTGAAGGACCAAATGCGACAAGCCACGGTGTGGCGGGAAGTGCTGTGTCTGCTGCCCTTTCCTCAGGAGCAGAGAATAAAAGATACAAAATGGCGGTGGGAGGCCGGTCAAGGCAGCCATACTTGTTCTCTGGCCCCTGAGACTCTGACTATTCAGAGTGCGGTCCCAGCGTCAGCACCACCCAGGAGCTTGTTCAGGATGCCCAGCCAGGCCTTCCCAAAGCAGAATCTGCATCCCCAGCCAGCTCACGGGTCCCTTCAAGCCATGGATTGGATTTGCATGCTGGTCTTTTCACTGCCTGGTGAACCCAGACGACTCTGCCTCGTCTTCATCTCTTCCTTCAGTTTGTCTCCAAAATGTGAGCACCCACTATGTGCAGGCACCGTCCCAGCAAGCACTAGGGATACAGGGGGGAACAGCGATCCTGCTGGCCCTCACGGGGCTTACACTTGAGCACTGAGGGGATAGACAAGATCCATATCAGCACAAATACACATGAAAGTATCACCATGTGATGACTGAGGCAAAAGGGAAACTTCTGGTCTTAAGAGAGCATAAAACAAGGGAGTCAGACAAAGTGATGACAGAATTGAGTCTGCAGGATGAGGAGACATCCTATTAGCAGACAAGGTATGAAGGGAAAGGAATAGTATCCAGGCAGAGAGGAAAGGTATATACAAAGGCCCTGTGGCAACAAAGAGCCCCACACATTCAAGGACATAGGGAATGGCATGTGCAAAACGGGACTGGCAAGGGAGGCAGTGGTCAGGCTATGCAGGCTCTTGCAGTTCCATGAAGGATTTGATTCTAAGAACAGAGGGAAGCCCCTTGACAGGTTTTAAGCCAGTCATATAAGGTTAGGGGAAAAAATGGGGAGAGGGGATGGGAAGAGAAGTGGATAGATCCAGGGATTTTACTAAGGAAGCAAGAATCAGACCCCAGACAACCATGTTTATACAATGCAACTTCCCTCACTTGTGACCCTAGACTACATCTTGCCTCTCACCAAACCACAAGACAAACTGAGCCCCTCTTTTACCAAAGAAATAGGCAATAAGTACCCCAAAAATAAAGCAAAAGAACATAGGCACACAGCTAGAGAATAAGCATGGATGACTACCCAAGGATATTGACAGCGTTGAGCCATACTTAAGAGTCTTAGAAGTTGTGGGGGGAGGGTGCCTAGGTAGCTCAGTTGGTTGAGCATCCAACTTCGGCTCAGGTCGTGATCTCACAGTTCATGAATTCAAGCCCCACATCGGGCTCACTGCTGGAAGCAAGGAGTCTGCTTCAGGTCCTCCCTCCGTCCCTTCCCTGCTTATACGCTATCTCTCAAAAATAAATAAAATATTTTTTTACAAAAGACTGTTGGGGCGCCTGGGTGGCTCAGTCGATCAAGCGTCTGACTTCAGCTCAAGTCACGATCTCACAGTTTGTGGGTTCAAGCCCCGCGTCGCAGTCTGTGCTGACAGCTCGGAGCTCGGAGCCTCCTTTGGATTCTGTGTCTCCCTCTCTCTCTGGCCCTCCCCCTCTCACGCTCTCCCTCTGCCTCTCAAAAAGTAAACAAATGTTTAAAACATTTTATTAACATTGAGGAGGGCACCTGTTGGGATGAGCACTGGGTGTCGTATGGAAACCAATGTGACAATAAATTTCATATTAAAAAAAAAAAAAACATGTTCTTTAAAAAAAAAAAAGGCTGTTAGAAGTTAGGAATATCTGAATTCAGACCTGGTTCTACCAGTACCTAGACAAGGTAACCCCTCTGAGTCTTCTACTCAAAGAGCATAATGATGCCCACATCACAAGGATACTGATTGGATTAAACAAAGCAAAGTCTGCAAAGCCCCAAGTGTGGCACTGAATGCATAGGTGCTCAATGAAAGATATATTCTTTGTATACACCACTGTGGTTCTCCACCTGCCCTTATGTGCACATTAACTCTTAAAGCTAAAGGAAGGGTTTCTTTGATTTAAAAAAATAATAGTAATAACAATAATAATCATTGACATGTAGCAATTGCTTAAGATACAATACTAAGTCCTCATTTCACATTTAGTATTTCTTTAGGTCATCACAATAACTCCATGGAGTGGGTGCTGCTACCAACCCCATTTTACAATAAGGTGCAGAGAGGATACACAGCTTATCAGGCATTAAGGGTGAGTCCAGGTTCGAGGCAGGCCTCACGACTCCTCAGGGCTCCCAACTGGGAATAACCCCACGTGCAATTCGCAAAGGGCTCTGCCACTCACTGTGAAGCTGCTTTGAAGCATGGGACTCCTAGCATGGTACTTACGGATGCTCAGCAAAGCCCGTAGCACTCACATTCTTGCCAAGTAAAAGCGTGCGTGAAGGAAGCCGTCCCCTAAAAGAATCTGGCCCTCGGAGTCAGGTGAATGGTAAGAAAGGCTGAAACAGGTGTACTTCCTAGGAGTTACACCTTTCTGGTAAAGAGAGGCTTCCATCGGGCTTGGCTGGACTCCAATGTCCTTAGTAGAACAACTACCTGAAAATCCCTAAGGACCAAACTTTGCCGTAAAATGTAACTTCCTCTTCGGAATTTCCTGTTTGGGATATTTGGAGGAATTGCATAATCCCTGCTTTATTTCAACCGTGAAGTGAGCTGCCTTTATTTTCCAATTTTTGCACACCACAGTCACTACCAGCTTGGTATTTACAAAGCACCTTTGCCCTCAGGATTTCCAGGCAGTGATAAAAGCACAGAGGAAATATTTTATGGCTGGTCCTATTCTAGTGCTGCAGGGGGTGTGCAGAATGCCAGCCAGCTGTAAGCAAAGGTCCAGGGCTTGAAAGCTTTCTCAGGGGAAGCCAAGTGTTACCTGTGGTATTTAAATGGTAAGGGGCCTGTTGAGTCAAATGCTTCCCTGGGGAATTGGAGAGACACCAATTTGCTCAAATTCACCCCTGACTGGGAACATAATAGAGGGCTAGAGTTCAGGCTTCTGTTCTGGCTGATGATTCATTTAGGACAAATGATTCTACCTTTCCTTTCAACCCCCTGTGACAAAAGGTATGCTGGAGAAAGCCAATTCAGCAGACTTCAAGGGTGTCCCCACACTGCAGCAGACGTAAAGCCACACGGAAAATGAAAGGGACTGCCAAAGGTATTCTTCTCTGTGGCAACTAACACTAACTGTCATATAGGTTTGGGAACTCGTCAAACCTGAGTTCAAATCCAAACACATCCACTTTCCAGATGTGTGCCGTTGGTCCCAACTGAGACATCATGACCCGAGCCGAAGTTGGAGGCTCAACGACTGAGCCACCCAGGCACCCCGCCCCCCTGCAGTTCTTGTCTTGACTACAGAGAGCCACCTTCCCCAAAGTCACATCCCCTTTCCAGAAGAGCTGCTCCCAAAGGCTACTTGACATGGGGGTGGTAGGTAGAGAGAAGAGCCTAAACCTCTTCCTCTGATTCAGGACAATGCTATGGATTGTCTCCACCAAGAGTTTCCTGTGGGTCAGCTGGAGTGTTCAATGAGAACGACTCACAACCTAACTTCTCTTCCGGCCCATCCCGACAGAGAGGTGGACCCCAAGGCCATTCCCTAACACAAGTCCTATGTGGTAATTTCCATCCAACTAGAAGGACAGACAGCGAGCTATGACCAGTTCACAATACTATGCTATTTGATTTGTCATCTTGACAAGGTTAAGTGAAATGCGTATCTGAAAAAAGACTTTTCTAAAGGTAACGTTTCGAAAACGCTGATATGATAACCAACAGGCAAGCAACGTTTCCTTTTGCCTTCATCCTAACTCCTCCTGTATCACACGAACTGGTCTACATCAGATTTGGTTCCCCATCAGGGGCGCCTGAGTGGCTCAGTCGGTTGAGTGTCCAACTTTGGCTCCGGTCATGATCTCGCCGTCTGTGAGTTTGAGCCCCCGCGTCAGGCTCTGTGACGACAGCTCAGAGCCTAGAGCCTGTTTCAGATTCTGTGTCTCCCTCTCTCTCTGCCCCTTCCCCATTAATGCTCTGTCTCTCTCTGTCAAAAATAAATAAACATTAAAAAAATTTTTTTGGAAAAAAAAAAAAAAAGTTCCCCATCGCCAGCCTTGCCTGGAAACACAAAGCAGAGATCCTGAGGTCCAGCGATAGGCAGATAATTACAAAAAGCAGAGGTGTAAATGGATAAGAGATAATAGTCATGGTGGGACCTTGTTAACTCACTTTAAGGGGATTTCCCAAGAAATCCATTAACCCCATTAACTGGCTGAGCAATGGACTTGTACAGTCTTTAAGGAGAAATGCATGGCATAAAAGCCAAATGTCCCCGAATAATTTCACGGAACACTCTAAGTAGCATTTTGTAAAAACCTCTTACTCTAACTCGGAATGGAGTCATACAGGATCCATGAATAAGCACCTTCATGGTCTGAGCACATCCCCGATTGAGCAGGCAAAGAGGAACAGAGGATGCATGAGAGTAATCAACTAAGAAAGGTCTTCTAGTTCAACATTTTCCAAGTTTTCAGCATTTTGACTAGAGGTATTGTTAACTAGTATGATTTTCTACTACTTCTTCCTGGTTCCCCAAGTAATAAACAAAAATGGCAGGCAAAGAAAGTGCCACCTGGAAGGGTATACAATCTGCCACGGGTAAGAACCTCTACCTTTGCTTGCTACTTCTTAACTTTTGATCGGTTGGGAATCTATCGATGTTCTTCAACTCGGGTGTAGTGCACTCATTCTCAACCTGGATCTATTCTGCCCCCAAGGGATTTTAGCAATGTCTAAAAGACATTCTTTGGTTATTACAATAGGGGGTCGGGGGCTTACTATCATGTAATGAGGAGAGAGGCCAAGGACGAGGCTAAACATCTTAACAACGCCCACCACAGCACCCAATGGCAAAGAATTATCCAGCGCAAGATGTCAACAGTGCCAGGGTTAAGAATCTCCCATGGAGCGGCGTGTGCAGGAACATTGCAAAACAAAGGTTGGAATCCCACTTTGAATCCCGAGTACCTTGGTCAGGTACGTAACTTACTACCTTTTCTCAGCGTTGGTTTCCAGCTGTCTAAAATGGGCTGATAATATTCTTTAAGAGCTTAGGTAATGAGTAAATGAGATGACAGTTTTGAAATGACCTAGCACAGTGCCTGGCACATCAAAGGTAACTGTGATGTCTGGTAAATGTGAATCATGGCTATTTTTCAACTGTAGTTATTTCCCACCCACCCCCATTTCCTTTAGGATTTTACTGGGAAGCAAAGAAAAGAGGAGTCCGGCCAACTCAAAAGCCCACCCTAGGTCAATAGTTTACATGTAGTTCCTTTAATAATTGTGACTTCTATTGTGTCTAAATTTATGTTTGAGGAACCTGGGGGTGGGGAAGGCCACACTTTTTACATTTTTTTTTAAAGGTGTGTTGTTTTTCCAAAGGAGAATTTCAATTCATGGCCTAGGAGCCAAATGAAAGAAGGAAACGCGAAAATCCCCCCTAGGTCTTTGAAACACTTGGTAGTGGCATATGGTAAAAAGCACTGTTCTCAGACAATGAATATCTTCACTGAGTTAACTGAAGACCTATGTAAGTAAACCAAAGCAAACGCTCAGGTATCTGACAAAAAGAAAAACAGATAACGTCTTCCTTAGTTAAGGACCACGTTTGGTGGCTCAGCTGTAAACCACCAGCTAATGTATTAGGGCCATAATCCTGCATTTACCTTGTAAAAATAATACCAGCCTGCTGTAAACTATGCCAAGTCACCTGTGTAACAGCCGGCTTCTCATTGCTCTTCCAAATCCTCAGAGGAAGGGTAGGGTAACCCTATAATTCATGGCGCACGCCAGGATACTGAAGATTGAAAGGCGGCACCACTGAATAATTACACAAGGACAACAGGTGCAAACCAGGTATTTGTCAAGCACGCTGGGACGTATGACCACCACTCAGGTACCTAGCCAGGGGCAACAGTTTCATGTTGTGCCAGACATTTTTATTTATTTATTTATTTATTTTTAACATTTATTTATTTTTGAGACAGAGAGAGAGCATGAACAGGGGAGGGTCAGAGAAAGAGGGAGACACAGAATCTGAAACAGGCTCCAGGCTCTGAGCTGTCAGCACGGAGCCCGACGCAGGGCTCGAACCCACAGACCGCGAGATCATGACCTGAGCCGAAGTCGGACGCTTAACCGACTGAGCCACCCAGGCGCCCCATAGACATTTTTATTTTTAAGGCTCACACCGACACACCCACCTAGGTGGGCTGTAAACAAGTTATACAAATGGGGTGACCCTACAGATGTTGTCCTATCTCTTGCATTTTTTATTTAATAGATTATGATATGTTTACATGTCAAGGCACAGACAGCCACTTCATTTTTTTCTTTTCTTTTTTTTTAAGTTTATTCATTTAAGCAATCTCTACACCAAGCGTGGGGTTCAAACTCCCGACCCGGAGATCAAGAGCCACATGCTCTACTGACTGAGCCAGACGGGCGCCCCCCATTTTTTCCAGTCAACTACAGAATACACCACTTTAGGGTGGTGCCATAATTTCTCAATCACCCACAACACTTAAAAGTGAACGTCAGATTTTTGTCATTATGAGCAGCGTCAAAGAAGGCATATAACTTTTATGGGTTTGAGTATTTCCAGAGAATGGGCTTCTAGTGGTGGGAATGCTAGGTCAAATGTTGCCTTTTTTTTTTTTTTTTAATTTATTTATTTACTTTTGAGAGAGAGAGAGAGAGAAAGAGAGAGAGAACTTGAGCATGAGTGGGAGAGGGGCAGTCAGAGAGGGAGACAGAGAGAATACCAGCAAGCTCTGCATTATCAGGCACTGTCAGGACGGAGCCCGATGTGGGGATCGAACTCAAGAACCGTGAGATCGTGACCTGAGCCAGAATCAAGAGTCGGACACTTCACTGACTGAGCCACCCACGCGCCCCCAAATGTTGCCATATTTGATGGGTTCTTCCCAAACACTCTCTGCAAAGGCTTAATCGAGTCACATCAAGACCAACAGTTAATGAGCACTTTTGAATTCCTGCCAAGTCTGATAAAGGGAGGATGCTAGCTCATTCCATTCCTGCCTTCCATGTTCTCCTAACTCCAGACAGTCTGGGCCGTGGGCGTACTTGGAATTTTCCTGCTTTAGGCCTTTGCTCCTGCTGTTCCCTCCACTTACAATAACATTCCACGCCATCGCTATAAATATCCTACTATGACAAATACAACCTCCTCCACAGGCCTGTCCCAAGCCTGACTGGCTACAAACTGTCTTCACATCATCTCTTTCTCCTGGAGATGCCCACAACACTGTTTATTCCCCTTGCTGCACACCCACCCCGTAATCTGAATCAGAGTCCACAGTCACCCCTAAATCATGAGGACAAATCATGAGGACTCAGACACAAGTGGTTACAGGCATGCACAGACACAAAGTCACACAGACAAAACTGCCCCAATTTCCAGGCCTCAGTTTCCTTAACTGTAAAACGGAGATTTAAAAATAGTACCTACCCCAGGGGGGCCTGGGGGGGCTCAGTCAGTTAAGCGACTGACTTCAGCTGAGGTCATGACCTTGCAATTGGTGAACTCAAGCCCCACATCAGGCAGTCTGCTGTCAGCATAGAGCCCACTTTGGATCCTCTGTTCCCCCCCTCACCCCGCATCTTTCTCTCTGCTCCTCCCCTCTCTGAAAAACAAATACACATTAAAAACATAGAAATAAAATAGTACCTCCCCCACGTACTTCCATTTTTATAATATTTTTTATAATATTAGGCCAGAGGGGATAGGAGATTCAGACCAACAGCCCTTAACCCGCTCCAGAATCTGTGCCCTTTGGCTGTACCCCACACTGATCAAATATCATGTTAACTAGAGAAGTAGTTACAGACTCCCAAGATCTCCCAGTCTCACGTACAAATTCTTTCATAAAATATAAATGCCTTGATAGCTGTGGGCCTGGATTTTCAAAGGGGAAAAACTGCCACTTAGTACAATCACTACCAGGGTATCCCTATCCTTGACTCATCCAGCCCCCCCCACCCCAGATGTCTCCTCCAATAAAATTAAACCTTTACTTTAAAAATTAAAAGCGCACTGAGGCGCCTGTGTGATTCAGTCAGTTAAGCATCTGACTCTTGATTTCAGCTCAGGTCATGATCTCATGGTTCGTGAGCTAAAACCCCACGTCGGTCTCTGTGCTGACAGTGTGGAGCCTACTTGGGATTCTTTCTGTCCCTCTCTCTGCCCCTCCTCCTTTTTCTCTCTCTCTCTCAAAATAAAAAAAAAAAAAAAAAAAAAAATTAAAAAAAATAATAAAATGCGTAGAGAGGGCAGAAACAGATAAAAGAGTCTAACTGAGGAGGAATGCCACGTCTCCAAGGCAAGGCCCAGTGAAGGCTTCTTCTAGTCCCGTGGATCCTGGACCTGACCCACACGGAAACCTTCAGATCCAAGGACATATTCATACAGTCCTACTGCAGTGTGCTGCCCCAAATAGGAAACATGACCAGGCAACGTGGCAGTTTGGGAAATAATTCACAAGTGGGCCTTGTACCCAAGCACCGGGTCAGGAACTGCGTACCTCACGGGGGATTACCGCGAGTCCCCGGCCCACAGGGCCACTGCTGGTACCCAAGGAGCAGAAAGACCACGTCTTCGCGACAGCCTGCGTGGACTTGGTGGACAGACAACTACTAAATGTTCACTGAATTCTAGGAGTTTGCCTTCATGTGTATAAATACAGCACTCTACTCTTTCTACTCAGATGAAGATACTGAGGCACAAGCATTATAAAGTAGCAGAGTCCTGGATCGCCTGAAAGAAGAAATAAAGTGAGACAGCCAGGAAGTACCAGGTTTTCCCACAGAGCCACACTGATTTGTTGCATCATTCACTGGGGTTCCCCTCACTGGCCCAGTCAGGCAACCACAGTCTTTCTTGATTTGGAAAAATGTAAATGGAAAGACATAATGTATGTGTACTAACTGATAAATGGGGAGAGCTGTGCACAATCAAAATCAGCTCAGGATGGAGCATCAAAGACCTAGACGTAAAGCACTGGCTCAGGGGCACCTGGGTGGCTCAGTCGGTTGAGCGTCCGCTTCGGCTCAGGTCATGATCTCACAGTTCGTGAGTTCGAGCCCCGCATCCGGCCGGCTCTGTGCTGACAGCACAGAGCCTAGAACCCATTTTGAATTCTGTGTCTCCCTCTCTCTCTCTCTACCCCTTCCCTGCTAGTGCTCTTTCTCTCTTTCTCTCTCTCTCTCTCTCTCTCTCAAATAAACATTAAAAAAATTTTTTTATAAAGCACTGACTCAGCTGACCTTAAACCCTGCAAAGCTTCCCTCTCCTCATTAATAAATGCACCTCCCAGAGCTGATAAGAGCATCCATCATTCCTGGACCTGAGGACATGGTATATATCCTGGCACTGCCATTAAAAGCAGTGGCAGAGAACATCTCAACTTCTCTGAACCTCAGTTTCTTCTTCTGTAAAATGGGAATGATTATAATTCCCTACCTACGTTTCCTAGAGTTGGTTGAGGAGTAAATGACTTAACATACAGCACTTACAGCAAAGCACACAATAAGGGCTTTTATGGACTGAGATAAAAGTATACAAAAAAAATTTTTTTTAAGTTTTATTTTATTTATTATGAGAGAGTGTGTGTGTGCGCGAGTGGGTGAGGGCAGAGAGGGGGAGAGAGGGTGAGGGCAGAGAGAGAGGGGGAGGGGGAGAGGGAGAGGGAGAGAGAGAGAGAGAGAATGAGAGAATGAATGAATGAATGAATGAATGAATCCCAGGCAGGCTCTGTGCTGTTAAGCACATACCCCAACACGGGGCTCAACCCCACAAACCACAAGATCATGACCTGAGCCAAAAACAAGAGTCCGACGCTTAACCAACGGGGCCACCCAGCTGCCCCCACCAAAATTTCTATAAGCAATTAAGTGTCTAGGGGCTCTACTTTGATACCATTCACAGCTGGAATAATCAACCGAAAAGAAAACTTAACCAAACGAGACAGTTACCCCGGCATGAAGTTTATTGGAAAATGCCCATATGCATTTGCTCTCCTTCTATCTTTATACCAATCATTCCACAATTCTAAAGATCCAGGAATCATTTCATTGCTCGGTAATAGTTTGTAGCTTCCTACAGGGTGGTGACTAACTTCTACTTCCAGCAAGAAATTTAAGGGAAATGACATGAAGACATAAAGATAGTATAGAATGTGTTTCCATCAAAGCTGCTCTACATAATTTGGTCCAACAAATTCAGCTCCATAACATCTAACAGGAGGTGGCAGTGCCAAGAAAGAAGATTAAAACCCAGAGTGTTAAACAGAAGTGTTTTGAGTCAATTACGCAGTCAATTCGGCGCCTCCACGAACCTAAAATCAAAAGTTATCAGATTCAAAAGAGGAAAACTGACAAACTTAATGTAATAATAACTACCGTTTATTCAACGCTGCCTTTGCTCCATGCTTATGCTGGGAGCTTCACCGCGACGTTGCCCACGATCTTTGCAACAACCACACGAGATGTGTGTGCTTACGATCACTAAGTCACAGAGGTGAAATCGTGTACCCAAGGTCACCTGGCAAGTAAGCAGAGAGACTGGATTTGAACTGGCCCTTCTGAAACACAAAGCCTGTGAGCCTATAGCATATGGCCTCCAACCCAGAAAGGCGGAAGGCTGGCCAGAGCAGAGCTTGATGGGGGGATTGAAGCCCACCAGATGACCAACACGCATACCCTTTGCAAACTGCTCTAAGTGCCACAGAGGTGAGGAGGAGACACTGTGGCAACGATCCCCCTGGGCAATCTAGTCCCCATCTTCAGAGCTCGAGGAGACACTGGGCAGGTGGCAGTCTTGAAAGCCCTGGGAAGTGTCAAGCTAAGCTATGAGAAAAGAAGAATGCAGAGGGAGGAGGGCAAAGACACCAAGAAAACCTCACTGCACCTGCTTCTGAGGGCAGTAGGAAGACAAAAGCCCAATAGAAAAGGGTGGAAACCACCTCGAAGCATTCGCGGACAGAAGAAAGGATCAACGTGGCCTAGCCACACAGTGGGATATTACGCAGCTTTTAAGAGGAAGGAGGTTCTGGCACACACACTACAACATGGACGAAGCTTGAGGTCTCACTGTTGAGCGAAATAAGCCTGCCACAAAAGGACAAATACTAAATGGTTCCACCCACACGGGGCCGGATTTATCAAGACAGAAAGCAGAATGGCGGCTGCCAGGGGCTGGGAGAGAGTGGCGTGGGCAGGTACTATTCAATGGGAACAAAGCTCCAGTTGGAGAGGGTGAAGAAGTTCTGGACACGGATGGTGACTGCGCAACATGGTGAGTATCTGACGCCACTGAACACACACTTAAAGGCTAAAATGTTAACTTTTATGTTATGTATTTTACCGCAATTCTTCAAAAGGTGACTAGAACCTTGCCAGGTCCCCGGTGCGAGTCGTATCACCCCGAACCATGTGTGAGGAGCACGTTGTGTTCGTCAGTGCTGGAAGGTACAGACGCTTAGGTCTGGAGGACACAGAAGGACAGAGGAACTCTGAGCTGCAATAGGCCAGGCCTGCCGCAAGCCCCCTCCCCCAGGGCACAAAGACTGGAGCCTGCCAGAGTGCCAGGAAGAGCACCCAGCTTCCAGCCTTCCCCAGACTATGCTCCAGAAGGTTCCATACTGCAAATTCACACAATGGTGCATGCATTCTGAAGGGGATCCCATCACAGGCTACAAGACACAACCCCAGCACCCTAGTGAAGGCCTGGAACATTTCCAAGCCGGAGGAAGCCCATCGCTGTCGCTTCATCAGCCGGGTGACTCGGCACCAGCAACAGCTTCTCAAGCATCGGTGTCCTCACCCAAAAAATGGTTAGATGGTACACACACTTCAGAGCTCTGGCTGAAGATTAAAGATCAGGCACAGGTGGCCTTCATAGCAAAGAGTGACAAGCACTATTCTGCTGTTGTTGGCATCGTGGGTTTTAGTCTTCTTCCCCTGGTTTCCACTCCCATACTTGAAGCCCCACAGGCAGAGCACATGAACAGGTGAGGAGGTGAGGGCTCAAGCATCAGTGATGGGCTTAGGGATCGCAGACCTCAGCCACTCAGCACACAGCATGAGGCATTCCTCTGGGCCTCTCTGTGCTCGGCTATAAATAAGCAGGCACGCCACCCCCTTTTGCCACAGTCACCCATCTGCGAACGACACAAGTCATCCTGAGGTCAGAGCCAGCACAACAAAGAGAGCAGCCCTGAAGGGATCAAGGCTGTCCCCTAACAGCTCTCCAGGCCTTGCTGGGATGGTGTTTCCCCAGGAGAGACACATTTTCTAATTTGAACAGAGTCACCAGACGGGGTATGGGCAACTCTGAAGCAAATGAGGGAAACATGACCCATGTGCCCTGGGAAAAGGGTCTGATGCTGATCAAACCCTTCCTGAAGCACCTTCCTTCCTCTGCAACTATTAGTTACACGCATCGGCTAATCCCCTTTGTTGTTAGAGCCCCTTGAGTTACTTTTTATTACTTGTACCCAAATGCAATAAGGTGATAAAACGGTTTCTGTCACCCCAAGGTAACCCAAAGTCTCCCTCTCTGGATAAAATACTCAGCCTGAAATGATTGATTCCACCATCCAACACGTAAGGTGCTGGAGACAGAGCAGTCCACGGAAAAAGCATCATCCCAGCTCAAGGAACATAGCTGTTCCACATAAAGTACTTTGGGAGAATCAGCACGTCTCCATACACTGAGGTTCTTTAAGAGAAATGTGATCAGTAAACACATGGACAAAAATGGTCAAAAAGCACTTAAAAAACTACTTATCCCGAACTTCCACATTTAACAAGCATCCACCCAAAGTGACACTCCAGCCTCTTCCTCTAGGAGCAGCTGGTTGTGACACCAGAGAACGATGAGTGTCCTCAGCATTTGTAATGGCACAGTCTCCCGTGCTGTTCAGTCTGGTAGACACTAGCCACATGAGGCTGCTGAGAGGTAGATTTAAATTAATTATAGCACTCGTAGGGGCGCCTGGCTGGCTCAGTCGGTTAAGCGTCCGACTTCGGTTCCGGCCATGATCTCACGGTTCATGGGTTCGAGCCCTGCCTCGGGCTGAGGCTCTGGGCTGACAGCTTGGAGCCTAGAGCCTGCTTTGGATTTTGTGTCTCCCTTTCTCTCTGCTCCTCCCCTACTCATTCTCTCATTCTCTCTCTCCCCCCCCCCAAAAAAAATAAACATTAAAAAACTTTTTTAATAAATAAAATTTAAAAATGAAACAGCAAGTACAGTGCTGCGGAAGAGGTCTCTCTAAATTATCAGGCTAATGCGGGATTCCCAAAGCAAGAAAATGACCTTTCCCCAATACATACACACACACCCAGGGTTTGCCCCTAGAAGAACTTTGAGCTCAAATAACTCCATTAGGCCTTGTACTCTTGACTCCCTTCCCCAACCAAAGCGCATTCGAATGAAGAATGGGGTCTGTGACCGTCATTTATTAGGTAACTGGAATTGAAAAGCCTGGCGTTTTATAAAGAGCCAGGAGCCTCAGACTTTGGACTTCCCACAACCAGCCAGAACTTTCTTAAACACTGTGGACTCACAGGGCCCACCCCCCAGAACTCTGACTGCATAGGTCTGGACTGAGGCCTAGTAATCCCCACATTGAATAAGCACCCTGGGTGATTCGAAATCAGTTGGCAGTTCTGTGGACCATTCTTCAGAGTTGGGGCATCCAAACTCCACTAGGCAGGAAGACATGACTCCGAACCACTCAGGAAGTCAACCCCAGATGCTCAAAGCCTGAAAACTCTCCCAGGTAATTCTGATGCATCTTCTATTCACCCAAACCCAATTTGTGGGCCGCTGTTTCCAAAGCTGATCATTTTCTCCAAGCAGCTCTGCCCGCAAGCTGTTAGCAGCCATGAGGTGAATATAAGTGCCTGGTAACAGGTGCACAGGGCTATAAACTCCACCCCCACCCCCCACAGGCTTTTCTGGATCCCTCTGTTCCTCAGGAATTCAGGCAACAGGGTGACTCACCAGATTTTATTAAACCCCCATGATAGTCTCCTTCCACCAAAAAAGACTCCAATAGTAAAAAACAACTATCATTCCCATTAATGCCTTCTTCCCACAATCATCTTCCTTAGAGATAATTATTTCACAAAGAATAGCTTGAGCTTATGTTATTTTTTTTTAAGTAACCTCTACCCGCAACGTGGGGCTCGAACTCAATGACCCAAGACAGAGTTGCATGCTCTACTGAATGAGCCGGCCAGGCGCCCCTTGAGCTTACATTTTTTGGTAAAATGTATCAGAAACTCATTCACATTGCTCAAGAAAGCTAGGCTTTTCTTCCTTAGGGCAGTAGTCTCCCACACTTCAGAGAGACAGAAATAGGCAATACCTATATGAATATTTCCTTTGCTGGGCATCTGATCTCTCTGACTATTCTCTTATAAATAACGATATAAACATAGATAACACATCGATGTTGAGATAACACTCTGTACTTTTCATATACACTGTGGAGGTGCCTAACTATGTCTGTGCACTATGGTCTCATTCAGCATGGCTAGAGACTCTTCTTCCCTTTATCAAAGACCAAAGCTCAGGAATTGTATCAAGGATCACCTGGCCTAAAACACCATGGAATATAAGCTTTTCCAGCTACATCTTAATCTTGAGCTTTTAAAAAAAATTTTTTAATGTTTATTTATTATTTTGAAAGAGAGAGAGAGAAAGACAGAGCACAAGCAGGGGAGAGGCACACAGAGAGGGAGACACAGAATCCGAAGCAGGCTCCAGGCTCAGAGCTGTCAGCACAGAGCCCGACACAGGGCTCGAACTCACGAGCTGTGAGATCATGACCTGAGCTGAAGCACACACTTAACCAGCTGAGCGACCCAGGCGGCCCTAATTTGAGCATTTTAAAGTAGAAAGGAATCCAAATTTCATGCCAACTTGGGGGAATTCTGGGTGCCCCAAAAGCTGTTATCATAACCAAGGAATTGGATCAGGGCATATAGCAGCCTCAAGACGAAAACTCTCCTTACTTCTTTTTTTTTTTTTTAAGTTTATTTATTTAGTTTGGAGGCGGGGAGGGGCAGAGGGAGTGAGAGAGAATCCCAAGCAGGCTCTCTTCTATCAGCACAGCCCAACTCAAGACTTGAGCCATGCAATCATGACCTGAGCCGAAATCAAGAGTCAGACAGACACGTGGGGGGCCTGGTTGGCTCAGTCGGTTAAGTGTCTGCCTTCAGCTCAGGTCGTGATCCCATGGTTCATGGGTTTCAGCCCGGAAATGGACTGTGTGCTGACAGCTCAGAGCCTGGAGCCTGCTTCCGATTCTGTGTCTCCCTCTCTCTGCCCTCCCCCACTCAACTCTGTCTCAAAAATAAACATTTTTTAAAAATTAAAAAAAAAAAGAGACACTCAACTGGCTAAGCCACCCAGCCCTTCTCCTTAGTTCTGTCTCACCTCTCAAGCCCTGGATTACACAGACAATCTCCTACCTAAGATTTGAATTCCTACACAGTCTATTAGAATGTTCTTATTCTGAATCGGGTATGAAGAGAGGGAAGGGGATGAGGGAAGGAGAGAAAAGAAACAATACTCCAAGTCGAAACCTAGCAAAATGTGAATTCCATGTTGGGCTTTGGCTGCCCACTTCAGTTTTCGTTTCATAGAGGTCTTTTCTTCCTTGGCTCCTTGACAGAAAAACCGCATTGACTAAACTTGCAATCTGAATTACCTAAGTCCCTTTCCCCATCCTCACACAGCAAGCCTGATGTGACATGAATTATGCAATGCAGGACAATCCACTGTGCCGGCAGAAAAGCAACTGAAAGGCTGCCTTCATTTTCAAAACCCAAAATTCTACCATATAGCCCTGGCCCTGCAGAACAGATGCCCGCTGGTCTTACAGCCTAATCATGTTCTGAAAGCATCTACCCTTGGGGTAAAGGTCAGGGTCCTGATTTCTCTGCAGAATGTCCAAGAGAGGTGTGTCATTGGGGACGATCCTGCTATCTTTAAAACCTATGCAGTACACATAAAATTCATTTATTTCTTTTTATTTGTAAGGCCACACATATCACAGTAAAATCCCCTCAGAGCAGAGAGCGTATCCCATTCCCAGTATACATCCATATAAATGTCATCGTCAAGATGCCATTTTGCACCCCGTTAAAGGCATGGTAGACCAGGACTCGAAGACAAAATATGCCACCAGTTATGATCAGCTGTCAAAATATACTCTCTCCCCAGCTCGTCACAACTAGAACAGGAGAGCTGTCCCCAGCTGGGGCTCCAATAAACATAAGCAGACTAGAGTGACAAACTGGACCACTTCTGGAACTTAGTACTCACTTCAACACACATTTATTGACCCTCACTGTGATTTGGTCACTATCTGGGGCCCTGAAAATACAGACAGGAACAAGAAATGAGATGATGGCTCTTCAAGGGAAAGAGACACAAATACATAACCAAGGGGCTGCAAACTTGTCACCGGGACCAAATATGGCTCCCAGATGTGTTTTGTTTGCTTCATCCATGCTTTTGGACCAACGTTTTTAAATTGTCAAAGTTCTTTTTTTAACAATTCAAGCTTTTAGATTTTCTTGAAAATGAAAAATCTGGCAACGCTGGGCCAACAATGCCACATTGTCAGCAACAGGCCGAAGCTAAGTAGTAACTGCTCCCTCGGAACCAAGCATGTCCTTCCAGTTTACCCCAGGTCCCCACCAGCCCCTAATGCCCTTTGAAATACCTACTCAGCATTTGCGTCTGTGATGACTAGTATTAAATAGAAAAAAAATCTAGAACTAGGCAGTATGTGTCATAACTGAGGTAAGTGAGGAAATACAGGACTCTCACATACAGGCACCAAGGATAGAAGTTGATATGCTGTCTGAAGAGCAACAATGGTGGGTATTAAGTCATAAGAAGATAGGGGCACCAGGTGGGTGCAGTAAGTGTACCACTTCCACTCAGGTCAAGATCTCACAGTCTGTGGGTTCAAGCCCTACGTCGGGCTCCGTGCTGACAGCCCAGAGCCTGGAATCTGCATCGGATTCCTGTGTCTCCCTCTGTCTCTGCCCCTCCCCTGTGTATGCTCACTCTCTCTCTCTCTCTCTCTCTCTCTCTCTCTCAAAAATAAACATTTAAAAAAGAGTTTAAAAGTAATAAGATAAAATTCATGTGAGCCAAGAGTTCTAAACATCTGTACCAAGAAAAAATCTGAAGTCCACATTTTTTACATTTTTTTAATGTAAATATAACGATATTCACCAATGTGCTGTGTAAAATACAAAGAGAAAACTACCTAAATTTCAATGTTCATCCTCCAAGCATGGTTTAATATAGCACAGCCTGAAATGGTTCTACAGCCACTGAAATGACAAAATACATATACGTGTAGTATATAGAAAAAACATCTATGATATTTAGGCACCAAAAAAAAAATTCATAAAACAGCATGTGTTGTATTATCCAATTTTCATAAGAAAAAGAACCTCTCAAAAAAAAATACCAGAAAAAAGTGTGTGTGTGTGTGTGTGTGTGTGTAAAAATAGAGTATTAACACATATTTCTGAGTGTAATTACAGACAATGTAGATATATTTTCCTTTCATATTCACATCTTTCTGTATTGTACACACTGTTTAAGTGAGGAAAAAAATAAATTTCACAGAGAAAAGAAACATAAGCTGTGGAAGCACACACCAACTATGAACAGTGATTGACAGTCATACTAGGTCACAATAATATTTGAGTATTTATAAGATTAGAAACCAAAACCTGGATGCCTATGCTTGGGTTGAGAAAAAATCCACACGCTCTAACACCAAGGAAAGTTCTTTTTTAACAACCTGATCCGGAGTTTTGAATTCTTAACCAAGCCACACAGACTTAAACAGGCTGATAGTTGGAGGAGGAAAGGAGCCTGCGCTCCCTATCAGATGTAAATTCTAACGCTCAGCCAAGAATCCAGGTGGTAAAATCCTGACTCTATTTAAATCAAGCCAAAGCGATGCCTTCCGTGGCCACATTACATAAGCCACAGGCTCCATCACTGCACACATCTGGTCAGAATCAAGGCCCTCTAAGACCTTCAACACAATTAATTCAATATTTTCTCTACAGTTCAAAATGCTACAACAACTGGCAGGGAACCATCTTAAATCATCATGGAAAAGTCAGACATATGGCTAAGTATATTTAATATGCCTTAAAAATAAGCCACGGATTTTCTAGCCAACAAGATCTCAGGCAAGAATCTTTATTTATTTAAAAGTTATGCCCACTCGTTACCCTCAAAAGAATGCAACTGAACAGATATTTCACCCACCTACAGAGGGCAGAGATTACAAACAGACAGAAAACAGGGATGCTGCCTTCAGGAATTCAAGAAACACACAATCCAGCATGGCAGACCGACAGGCAAATCTGCAATTACAAGACACTATGGTCTTGAAATCAACATGTATGTGGAGGGAGAAAAAGAGAGCTCAGAGGAGGAAGGAATCAGCAGTGTTGGTGAGGGAGAACAGGCAGGCAAGTAAGTAGAAGAACTTGACTATATGGAGCGGCACACTCGGTGTCCCGGCCCACAAACACTTTGGGAATCCATTTTCATTTCTAGGACTATCCTCGGTGGGGTCAACAGACGCGCTGTAACGCCCTCAGGTGGTAAGGGCACAACCCGAAAGAGGCGCATCCACAATGACCCCCACAGTAGAAGGACACAGGGGCTCCTGGCTACGAAGTCAACACATTCCTAGTGTGTAAACCCAGGATGAGAATTTTGGAAACGGGTAGATCTGAGCTTGAATCTTATCTGTGTCAGTGGCTGGGTTGGGGGGGGGGGGGGGCGGCGATGATAAGTTACTTGACCTCTCCAGCTCATTTCCTCAAGGCTAAAATGAGAATGACATCATCTCCCTCAGCAAAACCCTTACCTGGGTCTCAGCAACCTATCAGAAGGTCAATAAATTAATAGTTATGATTAGTTTACTGCTCACAATTCAGATTCCCAGTCTCAACCCTGAAGTCATACATTAGAGCAGCGTTTCTCAACTTCAGCCTTGTGGCCATTTGGGGCTGGATAATTCTCTCTTGGGGAGAGTGGGAGGAGGGCTGAATTGCACACTGTGGGATGCTCAGCAGGCTCCCTGGCCTCTCCTCCCTAACTGCCAGCAGCAATCCCACATCTCGAGTTATAACAACCAAGTATGTTTCCAGGCATTGCCAAATGTCCCCTGAGAAGCAAAACCACCCCCAGTTTTAAACCACTGCTTTAGAGGAACTCACTGAAGGGTGTCCATTTCTCAACTGAAAAGCATCATGGTTGCTATTTTGTAGATAATTCTGGTAAACACTGCCTGTATGCCAAGCAGAGGACTAAGTGTTCTGCGTACGTCTACCCATTTAATCCTCAAAAACAGCCGATAAGGCAGCTATTATTCTCATTTTCGACTGGGAGTACTGAGGTTCTGGGAGGTTAACATGCCCATGGTTGCTCAGCTGGGAAGTGGCAGAACCTGGATTTGAACCCAACCAGTCTGACTCTAAACCCTTATAACCCCAAGTCCCACTGCTGCCCTCGAATTCCTGATTTGAGAACCCAGATACAGTGCCAGGAAGATCAGAGGACCTCAGTGTCAAGTTCTCAAAGACCATTCTCCCTGGGACCCCCAGGAAATAGAGAAAGGACTTCTTCCTCTATACCTATACGCAACCAGGGACCTAATGACAGTAATTAAATCAGCTTGTCACTGGCGAGGTCCAGGGTTTCCTTCTTACTTGTCTGAACTAATCCAACCACAGCCCTTTCCAAAAAGTGGCATCTGAATCATGCAGAAAAAATAAGGGTTTTTTTTTCTAGACTTTAAAAAGCTCTCCAGGAAACTATACCACAACTATCTCTCAAGAGATTCTTTCTTCTCTCTGGACTGTTTTCAAAGGAGGAATATTCAAACAGTAACAGAAGCCAACATTTACAGAGCACACACTATGTGCCAGGGCCTATGCCATGTGGATTCCTTAAACCTCCTCATTTTATTCTTCCATCAACTCTAGGAAGTAGGTATCATTAAGGTCCCCATTTTCAGATGGGAAAATCCTGGCGCAAAGAGATGAAACACCTTGCCCTGATTCACCTAGCTAGTAAATTTAATAATCTGGCTTCTAATCCAGGCCAGCTTAAATTCAAAATCTGCACAGCTACAATACGTCAATAAATTGATATGCCTGGGTTTTATTACAAGCAGCATCGGTGTCCTGTTACCACTGTATCTAGCAATAATTCTGAAACGTGGCTTATAACCAGGGCATAATTGCCTTTTAGTTGTACCCTCATGCCACCGTCCATAAAGAGGGCTTCAAGTCTTGTCTCACGATAGGCTAAAAGATTGGCCTTATTGTGGAAAACATAACTGTGCCCCATTAAAGAGCACACAAAGGCCTCCGATGGCAATAATGGTAGGGCTGACAACTTAGCATAGAGAAAATAATTCTCCCATGTACTTCTTTCTCTTGACAATGGAGGTGGTAACACATAGCTAACCGTGCCGGGAAGAACCTCTCACAGTCCATTTGAGGATGAGAGAGTTTGCAAAGTTCCCAGACATACTCAATATGGTGCTGCCAGAAACCCTTGACATGAAGACCAACTGAAAATGGTCATCAATGCCATCTTCAAGAATGTTCCTGGTGGCACCTGGGTGGCTTAGTTAAGTATCCAACTCTTGATTTCAACCCAGGTCATGATCTCACAGCTCAGGAGATAGAGCCTCTCATTGGGCACTGTGGTGACAGCATGGAGCCTGCTTGGGATTCTCTCTCTCCCTCTCTCTCTGCCCGTCCCCTGCTTGTGCACATGCACTCTGTCTCTCAAAAAATAAGTAGATAGATGATAGATAGGTAGATACATAGATAGACAGATAGATAAAAATTTTTAAAAAAGAATCCTGGATCAATCATCTAAGCTCTACTTGGCCACATCCGCAGCCTGCAAATGACAAACCTTGATCAAGGTTGATGTGACCCATCACGAGTTACCCACATGGTCAGAGACTATCAAATATGGGAATTTTCAGAGGCAACCGAGCTCAGGAGAGATTGATTCTAGTTCTCAATTTGCCAGTGGATGCTCAACAAATACTTGAGCACCTACTATGTACCAGGCACTATTTTCGGTACTAGGAATATAGCAGTGAACAAATCGAGAACATCCCTGCCCTTTGAGAACTTCTATTCTAGGAGAGACAAAATCAGGACTTTACTTATCTTGAAATGATCTATGTAAAATGGAGTGGAATAAAGCAGAAAAAGGTTATGGGGAGTGACAAGTAGGTGGAGTTAAGGCTTTCAATAATGTGGGCAAAGGAGGTGTCACTGAGAAGGTGATATGTGGTAAAAACTTGAAATTCATGAGGGCGCAAGCCTTCTAGATGTCGAGGTGGGGACTAGGAGGCCATGGATGGGGAGAGACAAGAAATGTCATAGGCCAGATCACGGGGGACCTTGTGAGTCACTGTAAGGACGTCGGTTTTCACTCTGAGATAAGGATGACAGAAATGATTATAAGTAATGGATTACTCCGTTCTTCAATTACTTAGCCATAAAAAGAGAAGATGATTATTTAATCATAAAATGTTCAAATTCCATCTCTTAATGTTGCTACATGCCTTCAGAAAGGTTAGCATCCAGAACACGATGGACTGAACACAGGACACTTGATGATAAAGCAGACATCAATATGATAGGCGTGTCCTTGATATCACGGGGGTTTGTTTGTGGAAACACCAAAACAAATTCACAAGAAATACGATATCAATGCAGACATCCATAGGGGTGCAGTATAGCAAAGCTCCAGTGTTTACGAGGGATTTTTCAAGGTTATTGATCTCACACAGAAGCTGCATAAAGATAGGCGAAAATGCCATAACCCACTTTTTTAGGATGTGAATGTCAGCCCTTAACCAATTTGACAGCCTTTATTCTCAGTGTATACAAAAATCAGTATATCCTGTTACACATATATACAAACTCAAGGAAGGGACCACTAACATCAGAGACCGGTGTTTTGCATTAAATAACCATCGTTTATAAAGCAACATCCTTCATGTAAACCCTTGTGGTAAGGAGATGTCAGAATGTTTTCTCTTATAAACCACTTAATTCCCCTTGGTGGATATCATCAATTCTGCCATCTGAAACCAGCTGGGTAATGAATGCCAACAAATGCAGTGAGCCAACTGTATGGCATTGCCTCATAAGGTCAAGTTAATCTATTTTTAAATAACATAGCCATTGGCAAAGGATGGCCACTGGAAACAATGGACAAGTTGGGTCGCCTGTCCTTGCATTATTTTTTCATAAAAGCTGTGGAATGTTCCACAGTGTAACCTAAAAATATCCTTCAGAGAGTGGTCTTTTAGCACGGAGAATAAAAAGATTGATTTTGAAAGTTTAAGTTAAAAAAAAAAAGACATATAAACACAAAGCACAATTTAAGAGCAAGAGAGGACAAAAATCAGACTGTTTTCTGCAGCAATGATCTGATTTGCTGTTGGCTGGAAAAATTGTACACAGGGACAATGCAACAAGAAAACAGAGGTAAGGTGTCATTCTTATGGATGCTGACACACAGCAGATCCCACATCAACAGAAAACTGAAAAGCCCCCCATCATCCTGTCTGCTCAGTATCTGAAATTTCACTTCTGAAACTCCAGTGAAAGTCAATAGGCAGGAACACTTCAGGGTAATTCATTAAACTTGTGGGTCAATACAAATTATGAGACACAGGGAATCAGCTGATTGGAAGATCTGGTAATGGGGAAAAAAAAACGTATCAGGGTCTTAAATCAGAAGAAATAAAAGATGAATAGAGAATAAAAGGGGAAAGATGTAGACGGCCTAGTCTACATACAACACCACCTAGTCTTGCCATACAAATAACGAGCAACAAAGGAAAATCCATTCATGCGTCCAACAAATTTTAGTGAGCACCTAGGATTTGCCCAGGTACTATCTTAGGCCCTGAGAAACAGCAGGGTGAACAAGTGAGGCAACCGTGTTTTACATTCTAGGGGGAGGCGAGGCAGACAATCAAGAAGACACAAGGGGAGCCTGGCTGGCTCAGCTGGTAATATCTGTGACTCTTGATCTCGGGATCAGGAGCTCAACCAACCGCCTGCTGGGCACAGAGATCACTTTAACATAAATAAAAATGTTAACAAAAGAAGAAACAGAAGATAATGCGAACCTGTGACAAGGCCATGAAGTCACAAAACAGGATGAGGGGACGGCATGAGACTCCAGAGCCATCTTATACAGGGTCAGTGATGCGCTAGGACCAGCTCACACCGGCCCTGGAGAACCAATTACATGCATCTCTTACGAACTCAGGCCACAGATCTGGGGCTTGTCTCCACGGCAGCCGGTTATTAAACATTTAGCAGCACACGACCTGACACAAAGGAAAAGAATCAATCTTGTGACCATCTGGGGGGAAGAGAAAGCAAACCCAGGGACCCTGGAGCAGAATTCACGGGACACCAAGACAGGCGGGCCACTGTCTCAAAATGAGAATCATTTCGTTACAGAGCTGTTGTAGTATATCCCAGCTGGTCAAAATAAACACACAACATCAAAACAAAACACAAAAAGGCACAAAGAACTATTTTCAATCGCATGTGGTCATAATTCCCTCATGATAGTGAGGGAAAGGGGCCGGTGGCGGTGGTGTGGTTTTTAAGTTGTGTCTTATTTATTGTCTCCATTCTGTCTAAATTGTGGACAGTTTCGGCTTCTGGGTAATTTGCAAAGCCACAAACTTCACCTACGAAAATATGTAAGCATGACCTATAATGTGACCAGTTTGGGAAACTACAATCACACCATTTTCAACTTTTGGAGTCTGGGTTATTCATGGGATTGCAGCATTTTATGAGTGCAAAGGACATCCACGGCGCACCCGTTTATTTTGGGCACAAAAGAAATGAAGAGGGGCACCTGGGTGGCTCCGTCCGTTAAGCATCTGACTCTTGGTTTCAGCCCAGGTCATGATCTCATGGTTTGTGAGTTCGAGCCCCACATCGGGCTCCGCACTCACGGGGCTCCACAATGACAGTGCAGAGCCTGCTTGGGATTCTTTGTCTCTCCCTCTCTTTCTGCTCCTCTCTCTCTCTCTCTCTCTCTCTCTCAAAATAGACTTACAAAAAAAAAAAAAAAAAAGGAAAAGAAAAAATGAAGACACTTACACCCAAAGAGGGTGATTTGCCAGAGAGGGTAACACAAGCTGGCAGAGCCTGTTCTGGGAGCCCAGGACACCTGTGTCCTGCACCATAGGCTCAGGGTTAGTGTACCTTAGGACAGTGAGTCTCAAAAGTGAGCCTCAGAATCACCTGAGGGCTTGTTAACAACCGCCCCATTGGCCCCGCCTCCTGAGGTTCAGAATCAGTAGGAAATTAGCACATCTAACCAGTTCCCAGGTGATGCCACTGGTCTGGAGGCCCTACTGGCCCACCGATGGAGCAGTGAGAAGCATGGGCTTTTGGAATCCAACACGGTTGAGTTCCAGCTCTACTTCGGCTACTTGTATGACCCTCGGAAAGGCTACCCAAACTCTGGACCTCAGTTTCTGACATCTGATTCCAGTTGTGAGGAATAAAAGACAAAATGTCCACAGAGTACTAGCTTAGCCAAGGACCGGGCACATTCTAAAGCAAGCGCTTAGCTTGTATCCGATGGCAAAGTATCCTTAATTACCTTATTTTCTTTTTCCACATACACTAGAATTCAAAAGACAGGGATGATTAAAGACTGGCAAAAATGTGGAGCGACTGGAATATTTCTGGCATCTCAATTCATAATAGCCAAAGGGATCAATAGCCCAAATGTTTACTGACAAGCAAAAATATTTTAAAAACTGGTATGTACAGGAACTCCTGGGTGGTTCAGTGAGTTAAGTGTCTGACTCTTCATTTCAGCTCAGGTCATGATTTCACACTTTGTGGGTTCAAGCCCTGTGTCAGGCTCCCACACTGAAAGTGCAGAGCCTGCTTGAGATTATACATATATACATATATATATATATATATACACACACACATATATATATGTATATGTATATATATACATATGTGTGTGTATGTATGTGTGTGTATATATATATATATATATGTATGAAAAAAAAAAACCTGGTATATACACATACCTACAATGGAATACTACTCAACAATAAAAAAGAACAATGAGGGGCACTGGACTGGCTCAGTCAGTAGAACATTTAACTCTTGATCTAGGGTTGTGAGTTCGAGCCCCACATTAGGTGGAGAGATTACTTAAAATCTTTAAAAAGAGGAAGAAGGAGGAGGAGGGGGAGGAGGAGGAGGAGGAGGAAAAGAAGAATGATACACACAATATGAAATCTCCAAAATATTTTGTTCAGCAAAAAAAAAAAAAAAAAAAAGCCCAACACCAAAGAGTGTGTAGAGCTTTATTTCATTGATAGGAACTTCAATAATAATAAAAAAAAAAAACTTATCCATGGTAAAAGAAATAGGACAGCCTTTGCTTCTGGAGGAAGTGTGGAGGAAGTGTGGAGGAAGTGTGGGGAATGGACTGGAAAGGGGCAGGAGGGAAATTTGTGAGGTAATGGGAATATTCTAGATATTGATTTGAGTGAACATAAAATAAACATATACATTTGTCAAAACTCACCAAACTACATAGTGAAGATCTGTGCATTTCACCACAGATGAACATAATATATACTTATAAAGCATAACAAGTATATACATGCTATATTATAGATACAAAATAACACATTGTATATAACATAGACAGGTATCCATACATTTTTTTAAGCACCTTGTAACAAAAGACTGTCTCCTCCATCTAAAATGAACCAAGTCCAAACTGGTAGACCCATGGAGCTTGGTTCCTTCACAATTCAGTCCTGCTTCATATAATACCATTTGCTACAGACTATTTTAGTCTGTGCATCTTTCCAGGGAGCTGCCATGAAATAGAAACAGAATTTTCTCCCACAGGAAGACCGTGACATTTCCATACAGATGGCACCCAAAGTGCCCTGTGTCCCTGGGAGTGGCTAGCTCAGGGTGCGGAAAAAAGTAACATTTTCCTTTACCACGTACCAAGGATGAGCCTACCTAATATGATTCAAACACAGTAATGAAGACATAGTAAGAGCAATTCTGTCGCAGAATTTAAATCATATTCTCGCCATGAAGGGGAACAGAAGATTAGTGAAATGCTCTCCAGTGCCATGTTTCTGTAATGAAGATGTTGAAAGAACTGTACCCATGTAATTATTACATAAAATAGCTTTCACACTGCAATGGATTCCATCCACATCTTAATGCTATCTTGAGTAGAACAAGTAGATTTACACACACACACACACACACACACACATACACATATACACACACACACACACACCTGCTATGAACAGTACTGTGCAGCACATAGAATGGTTCTAGATGAAGGCAAATAACATTTGGTGACAGTACAGTTTCCTTTCAATCCAGAGGTGTCTGATTTCAAACACACTTGATTATCTGACCAATCCTTCCTTAGTTCCATGGTGAGACAACCTGGCATTATGTCTCTTGATCTTTGATGACTGGTGGACAGAGGGTCAGCCACATGCATTATCTTGCACATTAAACACAAGCCCCCACATAGGACCCACTAGGCAGAAAATAGATGGGTAGGTACCCCTACCTTTCCTCCAACCCTTTCTCCAAAATGCTGACACCTGTAGCTGCTCCCACCAACTGCTTTGACACAGTGTTTTCTCTATAGTTCTATGAAGTCCTAACAATCCAGGTACAGGCATTAAGTTCATAATCCAGGTTCCTAGCGCTAAAAGCTAGACTGAGAAATAACTGGTCAAAGTGAATTCAACATAATATATCTTCTTTATTGGGCACTTACTATGTGCCAGGCACTGCTCTGCACACTTTCCACTTATCATCTTATGTAATACCCAAACAAACGCCAGTTTACAGATGAGGACACACTCTCAGGGGAAGGAGGTGTTAGACCTCAAGCAAAGCCTGGGGAGATGCACAATGAATAAGGCACAGTCTCTCTCCAGTAAGCTTGCCACCTAGTATGGAAATGAGGAGGGGCTTAACTCATAGATCAGAGTAAGTAAAAAACTACAGAGTACACATTTAGGGGAGTCCAAAGGAAGAAGGGTTTGTTCAGCTTGGCAGGATGCTGGAGGGCTTCTTGGAGGAGGTGTCCAAGTGGAAGATGAGGACATAAATGGAGGGAGCTTTCTATAAATGTCAGTCCATCGCTCCCCAAACTACCAAAAGGCCTGACAATTCCTTCTGTCCCCCTCCTCTGTTTCATCTGGAACGGGCCTGCTTCCAAGGATCTGCTCAGCTCAGCCCAGCCCAGCCTTCCTTTCCTTTAACACATTCCTCCAGCTGCCACGTGCCCTTCCAGGCCCGCAGCACATATGGGAACTTTTCACCACGCTCAACTTTGCCACCTCCTCTGGTGCTTTCATGCGGGAGAACCTATGTCATGGCACTCGGTGGTGCAAGGGATGCTTTAAGGGAATCAAGTCATTCTCTGTTGGACTGATGCAAGGATAACCCCTTGCCAGCATTAAACTCAGGCAGGAGGGATTCCCCACCACCAGCAACCATCAAAAAAGCTGGCTTCTGAGAGACGCATCTGCCTTCATTCCCTCCCCAGAAAACAAGCCCCCCAGTCCAGGGGGGTCACATCCCCCCCCCCCCCCGCCCCCACCTCTTTCTCCTAGAGCTTAAGGCTTGCATTGACTGAAACCCTCACTTCTGGTATCTGTGTGACCTTGGGCAAATAACTTATGCAATATCAGTCCCAGTTTCCTTATCTGTAACATGGGGTTTATAAAAAAAACCCGATCACAGAATTGTCAGTCAGAGCAAAATAGCCCAAGGAAAGCATTCAACACAGAGCCTGGCACGTAGTAAGCTAACAGTGAATAGTAGCCACCATTATCATCATCAACAATGATGATGGTGGTGGCGGAGAAGGCAGCATAAACTTGGGCTAGATTCGCGCAGACAGAAATACTCCTTCTTTCCCTCCCCCCCACCCCCACCCCCCACGCCTGGGGCTGGGCCACACGGTGGAGACACATGCGTCATCCAGCTCTGGGGTGAATGCAGGATCTTCAGGAGGCGGGCATAGGAACCGCAGGGCGGTCACGCCCCAGCCCACCGGGAGGGATGCCGTGGGGAAGATTTCCCGACGGAGGAGGTCAGTAACCACAGACCCCTCTTCTCGTTCATACCCATTCTCCGGGTCTGGCAACAGATAAGTAGCAAAAGAACGCAGCGGCAGCGCCTGCTGCATCACTCCTCCGAGAAGCCTGGAGACCGTCCACTTTGCCCCTGACTCGGTTTCCCAAGCCTCCTCGCGCAGACAAGCCGCGCTGTACTCGGTGGCTGAGATAACAGGTTGGCAAACCGGGCCTGGGAAAAGTCTCTCCGCTGCCCGGAGGAAACCCAGCCCCCTCTTTCCAACGCAGGTGGGCAAACAATCCACAACCTCTCAACAACTTTGCTCATTTCACCACGACAGGGCGCACGACCCCAACTTCCCCTCTAAGCTGCGCTCGGAGGAGGAACGCGGGAAATCGAGATGCGGCGGGGGGCTCTCCGCAGGCCGCTCCCCGTTTTGCGGGCGCCTCCGGGAGGCGCGTCCCGTCTTACCTTGTCTGACGGCTTTGAAGGTGACGGCCTCCTTGCAGCTGTCGATGACTCCCAGCACGTCATAGCGGGGCAAGCCGGACACCCGGATCCCCTGCACCTCCAGAAGCAGCTCCCCCTCGCCCAGCCAAGGGCCCTCGCCGCCGCCGGGAAGCCCCGCCGCCTCGGCCGCGGCCACCGCTCCCACATACGGAAACTCCCCGTTCTCCGCGCCCCCCAGCACCGTCACCCCCAGCTCGCCCTGGGGTCCCCGTCTCACGGTGCATTCGTGAACCTTGCTAGTCCAGTGGTTCTTCTTCTGGATCACTCTCGACATGATGGGCTGTTACACCCCTCCTCCCCCCACAAAAAAATAATAAATGAGAGACAGGTGCCCCCCACAGCACAAGCCCCCAGGCCCCCCCGCTGGTTCATGGGAGGGACATCTCCCCCCAAATAACGCAACGGGAGGGAGAAACTTGGCAGCCTCTCTCCCCTGCACACACTCGCTCACTCAAGCCATCATAAAACAAACTTTCTGGTCTTCCCCGCGAGCCCTGCACAGGCGCCCGCGAGCTTTGTTTGCATTCCGGTGCTTCTCGGTCCACGTTCCGGCGCCCGACCGTTCTCTCCGGGACCAGAGTCCACTCTGCGCCGCTCGGGTTATTTTTTTTCCTTCCTTCCTTCCTTTCTTGCCTCTTAGAAACGCGGTGTCTTCTCTTTTCCTCCCGCCTGGCTCGCCTTCCCTCGCTGGCGGGCTGTTCCTGAGGGTGAGGGAAGCCCTTCCAGACAGTTGCTGGGAGCCCTGGAGACGCGGTAGCCGAGCGGGGGTTGGGGGGGGGACAGGAGGGAAGTGCCTGCGGCCCCTTTAAGCAGATACAAAGGCTCGGCTTGTTTTGTTACAGTTCATTCTATTCCGCGCCGCCGAGCGCAGCGGCCGGCGAGAGGAGACGCGCGCGCATGCGCCCCGCGGCCGCCTGCCGGCCGGCCCGCCCCACCTCTCCTTCCCGAAGGGAGAGATTCCAGTGTGCTTCCCGTTGGGTCCTAAAACCGATCTTGCAGACGGCAACTCACCGCCCTCCAAGCACCCTTCTTATTCCTCCTTTCCTTGCCTTGCCCTAGAGTCAGCCAATCACTTGGGGCTAGGGGGACGCGCACGTGTTTTACTCCGACTGTTTGCAACTTTTCAAGTACGGGCAACCTGGCTTTGGCATTTTAAACCCATTTCAAACAGGTGGGGGTTGGGGAGGCTCACACACTCACCCTCGCGCTCACACTCACGCACACACGCACGCACTCACGCCTGCCTAAGCCTCCTCGCCGCTCTCGGCCAGTGGCTGGCCACGCTGTCGGTCACCCCGCCGAGCTCGTCCACCCCCGCCCCTACACCCCCCCCACACCGCCCCGAGGCAGTTCAGTACCCCAGAGCCCGACGAGACCCGGAGTCGCGCGTCTGCTCCCTGCCTGCCTGCGCCCGCCGGTTCGGGTCCAGGAGCTGGGATTGCCAGTGTCTCTGCGGCCCTGGGTCCCCTGGCCGCCCACCTGGGATCCCTGTGAACTTTAGGATCCCCTTAAACTTTGGAGCCAACTTTTTAAGCCACGGGGAAAACTATAGGCAAGGGAATGGAGCCAACTGGCTGGAGGGGCTTCAGGTCTTCAACCTAAAAGGGGTCTAGCTTTTTAACTGCCTTTTCAGCAAAGACTTCTGGAGCCAGTCATCTGTTCCAGGCTCAGGTTCCTGGCTGAGCCGAGAATCCTTCGGACCCGCCCTGGGGCCAGGAGATTAGGATCACCCCCGGATCTGCGATCTGCACCCGCGCCCAGACGCCTGCGGGGGCGGGGGCTGCACAGCCGTCTCTCGGAATTCACAACCCGGGGATCGGTGCCGCCCTGGGGTGGGGACAGAGCGAGTGCCTTGCCTCCGCTAGGTTTCGGAATGATCTCGGAGGCTGCAGACAGAATACCCTGCACCGGGAACGCTGCCCTCCCCAAATATCCCCCACCCCCCACGGAGAGTCTCCCAAGCCATCTCTTTTCCTCGCTGATTTATGACATACATGTTCGTCTTTGGTCACAGAAGAGATACCAAGTGTTAAACAAGGGAGAGGAATAGATGGGACTCAGAAAGGCTGGGATGCCGCAGTGGTTGGGGTTGAGAACTAGCCTATGGTGTTTAGATCCCCACCCATCAAATCTCTGTGTGACTTTGAGCAAGCTCCCTGACCCCTCAGAGCCGTCCTTGCTCCCCTGTCACGTAAGTATAACAATAACTTACAAGGTTCTTGGGAGTATTACATGAGAGAACACTTGTTAAGTGCCTAGCTTGTAAACTGAATACTTGTAAAGAGGCTTATAATAAAAACTTATATTAGTAGTAGTTGTATTTGGAAAAACAATTAGGAAATCATTTGGGGTCTCCAGTTAGATGTTGATGATAATTCCTTCTCTTTCCTCGAAAGCTTAAGATATATGGGCACACAGTTAAATATTTTTGAAGTAGTTTGTAGGGTGCTATTCTAAGCTAATAAAAATAAGAGAAGAATGTTGATGCTTCTTTCCTGAGACATCCAGAACTGAAAATCCCATTGCCTAGCATTTGTGAAAGAGGGAAGCAGCCAATTTTTCTTAGCTCTTCTTGGTGAGGGAAACTTCATCTCCAGCCTCTTTTCAAAGAAGCAATCCGTTTGTCTTAAACTTAACGGGATCAAAATGAGTGGGAGCTTCAAAACTTTATTCCCAAGCCCAAACACAGATCCATCCAATCAGACTCTCAGAGGATGAGCTGTGTCCTCTGAACTTGTAAGGTTAAGTGGTGTTGGTATACAACACTGAGGGCCACAGGTCCAGCACCTTGATTTCCTGAGCATTTTTTACAGCACAGAACCTTTTGGAGAACAAACCTAAGGTCCACATCTTCCTCTAGAGTGTAAGCTCCAGGAGGACAGGGAACTTCGGCAGTTTGGTTTACTGATCTGTCCCAGAACAATGCCTTGTAGTTCCCACTGCCTTCAGTTCCCAGAACAATGCCCTGTACCTAATTAATGCTCAAGTATTTGTTGAATGAATCTCCCCACAAAAATGCACATTTTTGCATACCACCAGAAAGTGGAGTCACAGATGCCCCTACAAATCACTAGTAAGCCGGACCTTGTGTGTTTCCCCGGTTCCCCACTCCATCTTCTAGTAGTCTGCTTGCTTGCCAAGAATTTCCCCACCTGCCTAGTTCCCTGCCACCCCATGCAACTCTCACTGGCATCTGGAGCAGTCTACAGGAAGGGTGAGACCAAGTGTCCTGCAGGTCCTGTCCCTGCGGTGGTACCATCTTGCCTCTCCAGGATTCCAGGTGTCCCTGCAGTTGAGAAGGAAAAGGACTGGAAATTTGGCACAATTCAGATTTCAGATGTGGGATACCCCCAGGAAAAGAAGGGATACCTGAGGCTACAGAGGGCAGAATGGAGAGAGGTAAGAGAGAGACACATTATAAATCCAGCAGCATAAAAGAAATAATTGAAACCTCCAAAGCAGCTAAAACCACCAGTTTCCAGGTACTAAGTTTCTGATGTTTATGTGCCTCCTCTGACCCTGTCTACTCTGTTACACCCAGTCCAGTTCCTGTGTCCCTGTGCGGAAGTAAATTCGGGGCAGAAATCATATCTATCCTATCCAAACTTTTGAGCCCTCGGCACCTAAATCCATGCCTTGCTTGGATTGTGTACCATACCTACTTGCTGAATGAGTACATGAATGCATGGATAAAGTGTGACATTAAACTGGGGTACCTGACTGGCTCAGTCAGTAGAGCATGTGACTCTTGATCTCAGGGTTGTGAGGTCAAGCCCCACACTGGTGTAGAGATTACTAAAAAAAAAAAAAAAAAATTTGAGACATTAAACTGTATGTGATTTCTAAAACAAAACCCATTTAGGGCGCCTGGGTGGTTCAGTCGGTTAAGCGGCCAACTTCGGCTCAGGTCACGATCTCGCACTCCGTGAGTTCGAGCCCCGCGTCGGGCTCTGTGTTGACAGCTCGGAGCCTGGAGCCTGTTTCAGATTCTGTATCTCCCTCTCTCTCTGCCCCTCCCCTGTTCATGCTCTGTCTCTCTCTGTCTCAAAAATAAATAAACGTTAAAAAAAAAAAAACATTTAGATTTGGTGGCTAGAATTAAGGTACTTATAGATCGTTTTCTTGAAAGAACTCAAAGTTATCTCATCTTGAGGTAGATTTTTTTTGGATAGATGTAAAGTGAGAGCCTAGTGTTTTGGCTTCTTTCGTTTATGCTATGGACTTTGACTTTGGCAATACATTCCAATGGACAAAATAAGACCACAAAATATCTAACTTTGAGACTTACTAAATGTGCCAGGATCATTATGTGCATTACTTTATTTAATCATCATAACAATGGTGTGAGGCAGGTATGACTTCGATTTTACAAGAGTGAGCTCAATTTCACAATTGAGGAACATGACCTTGATTTTACATGAATGACCTTGATTTTCAAGTGAGGAACGTGAAGCAAGTAAAGAAACTTGCTCCCAAGCATGGCAGTGACAAAGCTAGGATATGAACCCAGAGGCGTGACCCAAAGCCCATGCTCAGAACCACGGCACTGTGAGAATGTAGGATGTGGTCATCTGCCATTTAGCCTATTCGGATAATAGCATTTTGGGGGTTCCTCAATCTGTCACAACGTGTGTGCATGCTACTAATTAAGTCACCCTGCTCTCTCTTCCCTTTAATCTGATGGAATATGGTGTTCCACTTTGGAATCCAATCTCCTGTCCCCCCCATCCATTGACTCAACTTGAATACCGTACTGGAATGTACAGAGGAGTAATTTGCAAGCATTTCTAAATTGTTTGGAGATCTGTGGGCTGTGGTACAGGTGATGTGCCAAACACACTTTTACTGTTACTGCATAAGCGTTTCAACAATGAACTGTGAATAAACACGGTAGAGTCGGATGAGAAGTAAACTGTAACACAATAAACTCTACCCAAATTAAGGTCTTATTGTCATATAACCAATTCCACTACAGGGAAGAGAACAAAAAAATCCCACAAATATAAAATGTGCATTTCTTTTCTCTCTCCCAAATACATTTCTTCCCAAAGTTTCCCGGTTGTGATTACAGAAATGTATCACTGCAGTCTAAAGTGGCATTTCACTTCATTTTTCTGAAAACGTGAGGAGAGAAAATGAGTTGGTCAGCTGTGCGGCAGAGGAAGACATATAAATTGATTGTCTTTTAATTCCTGGAGAATGCCTTCAAAGCACATAAATTATAGGTATCAGGATAAATACTCTGTATTTAATAAGGTAACTGACTCCATACAGGTGATTTGGAGCAGAAGACCAGCAGAGGAGATTGAAGCCTTTAGTTGAGAAAGAAGGAAAATGTCCATGAGGGCCATTCTCCTAGTCATCCGTGGGAGGCACTTTTATGATTTACTTGATAACTTGTTCTTTCTTAAACAGGGAGGCAGATGGGTGGTTTTCTCTAACCACAGTATCCCTCCCTTCAGTACTTCTAGATAGGCAAGTATAAATAAAAAGTTAATTCTTAGGGTGTCTTTCAAAACATCACAAGTGAGCTATTCTTTTAATACCCAGAAGAGTAACTCCAAGAAGAGGGTTTAATCCTGGATAATGTTGTGGTTCACTTCCATGTGAAAAATAAATATTGATAACTGCAGGATTTGAAACTTGATTTTGGGTTTGAGGAACCAAGAGAAACCCAAGAATTTATCATGGGAATCTCTCCTAAAATTTGGCGAATGGTTCAGCTATATAAAACACTAAATATCATCCTGGATAATTCCACTGGAAATACACCTGATGATATTGTTAATTTCCTTGAGAATAGGATATTTGCATTCTTTGATAACATTTTATCTCTTTTCCATTTCCCATCAACTCTGAAAATCAGTCATTTGAATATGGTAGATGCTTAAACAATACAGGATTTTATTATTGAAGTTGTTCATGCTCTGTATTACTTCTTTGTTTTATTTTTTTAATGTTTATTTATTTATTTTTAATTTTTTTTAACGTTTATTTATTTTTGAGACAGAGAGAGACAGAGCATGAACGGGGGAGGGTCAGAGAGAGGGAGACACAGAATCTGAAACAGGCTCCAGGCTCTGAGCTGTCGGCACAGAGCCCGACGCAGGGCTTGAACTCACGGACCGCAAGATCATGACCTGAGCCGAAGTCGGCCGCGTAACCAACTGAGCCACCCAGGCGCCCCAATGTTTATTTATTTTTGAGAGAGAGAGAGAGAGAGAGACAGAGCGTGCAGAGAGAGAAGGAGACACAGAATCTAAAGCAGGCTCCAGGCTCTGAGCTGTCAGCACAGAGACCGTCTCACGACTCGAACTCACAAACCAAAAGATCATGACCTGAGCAGAAGCTGGACGCTTAACTGACTGAGCCACCCAGGTGCCCCTCCTTCTTTCTTTTAGATCATTAACAATTTACTGCACTGAAACAGAACTGAATGAGAGAAGAGGAAAATACACTTTGAAGCCAAGGGTGGGATGCCCAAATTTTTAAAAATACCCTAGTAATACTCATTTTGGCAGAATAATTTTAAAAAATAGATAATAAAAAGGCAGCATTAAATTGTTTAAAATTCTATTACCAAGAGATAACTTTTTACATTTGAGTGTATGTTCTCCTGGACTTTGGCCAATACAAACACACACACGAACACACACATATAGAGTCTACCCTCTTAAGTTCTTTCTGTGTCCATTTGGGAGTTATAGTTAATTTATGGAAGAAAATAATACTTTTAGTGCTTTTTCACTTGCTAACATTCTATCAATTTCCTATTTGTAAACATAAACCTATATTTATTTATTACTTTCAGTTGCTCAACAATATTTTATTTCTTTTTAAAAAAAAAATTTTTTTTAAACGTTTATTTATTTTTGAGACAGAGAGAGACACAGCATGAGCAGGGGAGGGGCAGAGAGAGAGGAAGACACAGAATCGAAAGCAGGCTCCAGGCTCCGAGCCATCAGCCCAGAGCCCGACGCGGGGCTCGAACTCTCGGACTGCGAGATCATGACCTGAGCCGAAGTTGGACGCCTAACCGACTGAGCCACCCAGGCTCCCCAACAATATTTTATTTCTTCAACAATGTTGAATCTTTCAATGTTCCAAGAGGTATCTAACCAATGCCCTGTTAGTGATCTTTTAAGATTCTGAATGGGGCTAAACTAATCATTTGTATTAGGATGTTTTGGTTGCCAGTGACAGAAACCCAGCTGAACTAGCTTAAGCAAAACAGTAAATGGGGGTACCTGGGTCGCTCAGTTGGTTGAGTGTCTGACTCTTGATTTCACCTCAGGTCATGACCTTGGGTTTTGTGAGATCAAGCCCTGCATCGGGCTCTGTGCTGACAGCAAGGAGTCTGCTTGGGATTCTCTCTCTCTCTCTCTCTCTCTCTCTCTCTCTCTCTCCCCTGTTCATGTTCTCTCTCTCTCTCTCAAAATAAATTTTAAAACTTAAAAAAAAAAAGGAAATGGATTAGCCCATATAACTGGAAAGGCAGAGGTGAAGCGAATTTTCAGCACAGCTAGATGAAGAGGCTCAAAGCAAGGCTCTTGGATTTCTCCTTCTCTGTCTCTTGGCTTTGCTTCCCCCTGTTGCCCTCGTCCTCTCCTACGACACACAGATTGGTCTTCTCCAGACAGCCAGGAAGCAACTTACACCATCCAGGCTTAGCAATCCCAGAAGAAAGGAGATTTTTACTAACACATGGAAAAAGCAACCCAAGAAATTTCAGTCTTTATGAAAGCTTTCAGTTTCAATTGTTCAGAGTAGAGGTAGAGTCTGCCTACCTTTCAGCGGCTCTGACAATAAACCCAAGTGAATCACAAACACCATTAGCTACCTGATGAAGACTGACAAAGTGCATGTGAACTTGGGACTAAAGAAACCTCATGAAGGTGGATTCCTCTGCAGGCTCTTATCACGATCCCCTTTTCTACGGTGACCTCAGAGTTCCAAGAATTCAAATAGTTGTAGGAATTTGATTCCAACCAAAGCTGCAATGGTTGGCACACATTTGGGTAGTTTGAAGATATCCTGATGCTGGCAACAGTGCAGGGTTGAACCCTTTACCAAGGAAGTCAGTCAGATGTTAGACTTGTTTAATACAGATGGGTTGTTAAACTACCTAACATCAATTTCAAATGTTCTGAAATGAGTTTTTCTGGGGCAAAGCTGAAAAAGAGAATTAAATACTCCAAGATGGCCATGACAGTCGGTAGATTGTTTCCATTCGTTCATTCATTCAACAAATGTTGATTAAATCCTTATTTCATCAATCCTTCTAGGCACTGATGGTACAGAACTAAGTGACACACTGTTGTTGTTGTTGTTGTTGTTTTTTCCTGGATGAACCTTGCCACCTAACTGGATAGTGGAACAAGAAAACAGACCAGAGGCACCCTCTGGCTCAGTAGGTAGATCGCGTACCTCTTGACCTCAGGGGTTGTGAGTTTAAGCCCCATGTCGGGCATAGAGTTTACTTTAAAAAAAAGAAAAAAGGAAGGAAGGAAGGAAGGAAGGAAGGAAAAAATTAAAAAAAAAAAAAAAAAAACACACAGACCAGTTCAATAGTGTTTGGTAAATTGAGTGACAGGGAGTCCAGGGTGGTCCCGAAGGACATGTTAGAAGAGGGGATTGTAATTTGTAAACCTGGCTTCAGAAATTAAAGGTGCCGTTGTTAGGAGAACTTGCCTCCTCCCCTTTAATTTATTTTAATGGTATTTTAAGAACTGAGAGACAAAGTCCAGTTTTATGATCACATTATGGTACTTGAAGACGTGTTTTATGGAGCCATTCATAGAGTTCTCAGATGGTTTCAGTCGCCCACAATGCGAATATATAGTTCCATAAAGCACAACTCTGTCTTGCCACAAAGCTGATCCAGCAAATGCTAGGTGGGGTTTTAGAAGATGACTCAGGATAATGAAGCAATCTGGAATCTGAACAACCTTGCTCCTTGAACTGTGCCATCTTTGGAAAATTGTTCCCCAGAAAATCTTGTAGCCAGATGAATGAGGACCCAAAAAATGTATTATTCGCTTTCCAAATTTAGCACATTCCTAGAATTTTAAACTCATTTTTATGGACTGTTGCCCAGGTGAGGGGAGCCTTAGCCAAACCCAGAGTGGTTATAAGCAACACTCTCCCCCCCCCGCCCCCTCCAAAGGGAGTCAGTGCCCAAATTTGGAGTCCGTGTATCCAGAACATTCTTGGCTCTAACTGGCTGAGAAATTCAGCGTGCCTGAGTTTGGTACCCCAAGGATTTTACATGCAGCAGGGAACTGCTGAATTAAGCTAAGTGTTGGAAGACACTGCAGTTTTAATTATTAAGTTAGCCCTCTGCTTTAGTGAATGCACAAGCTGGCATATGCTTGGGAATGTTTCTCCTTCCAAACTCACAGCATCTGCATTTTTCAGATGTTTGACCTTGATCTTGTGACCTTTCCTCCAGAATCCTGAGAGTTCTGGGAACACTCACAGCTGAGTGATGGGAGCAGAAACTAGACAGATAGAAATTCTTTTTTTTTTTCTTTTTTTTTTCTTTTCACTTACATCCTCCATTATCCTGTTCCACAGTAGACCCAACTTCCCCTTCCGTTATTAATTTTATTTTAACACATCATCTTGATCTGACTTTATTTTTTAATTGACACCACTGAAGCCCAAAACTATTAAAGCTATATGATCCACTTGCTAAGGCAAGTTGGCATTTATTTCCTAAAGCTGCTTTCCAGATAGCTGAGAATTTTCTCTAGGCTAGTGTTTCCAAACTTTTTTCAATGCTGTTCAGAATAATAAATGCATTTTGTTTCACTACCCAACACATGTACACATATATATGAGACAAAGTCTCATGAAAACATATTTATCCTTTCTGCATAGAATGCACTATGTCAGGGAATATGGCCCACAGCCAAATCTACTCCTTAACCTTTCCGTGTGTAACCAATGAGCTAAAAAAGGTTTTATATTTTTAAATGATTGAGGGGCGCCCGGGTGGTTCAGTTGGTTAAGCATCTGACTCTTGGTTTCAGCTCAGGTCACGATCTCACATTTCATGGGATCAAGCCCCATGTTGGGCTCGTCAGCCCAGAGCCTGGTTTGGGATTCTTTCTCTCTCCCTCTCTCTGTCCCTCCCCCCACTGGCACTGTCTCTCTCAAAATAAATAAACATTTAAAATAATGATTGAAAAACACATCAAAAGGAGAGTAACATTTATACTGAGACATATTTACAAAACGTTGTGTATGCCTCTAAATGTTTGCATTTATTATCTCATTAAATCTTTACACTATTTGTCTTTCTCTTAATCAAATTCATGACCATAACAGAAGTGGTTAACATAATAGAAATTGGGTAACCATTCTTGAGTGTGCTGGGCATTTTGGTAAATACTTTAGATGATACATTTATTTAATCCTCTCTACTCGATGAGGCAGGAAGCATTAGTATTCCCACTTTACAGGTGAAAAATCAGAGGCTTAACAAGGTTAGGTAACTTGCACAGGAACACACACCTAGGAAGTGTCAGTTGGGATTTGATCTTAGGCTTCTCTGCTTCCAGATCTGTGATTTTTACTGCCATTGGTGTTTGCAGCTTCTTGACCACAACTGGACACATAGCATGGGCCAGTGCATATTTGCAAAATGAATGAATACATGCATGAATGAAGGAAGGATACAGAGTACAATGATGGTCTCTTATGATTTTGACCAACTATGGGAACACAGACAAATTAGGTGATTGCTTTGTGCTTTCAAAAGCAAGCAAAGTAAATGTCTCATTTATTGAGTGCCCAAAACTGCATGTAAGTGCCTTCAATACTTTTTCTCATTTGACCCTCATAAGGATGCAATGAGGCAGATGCTATCCCTATTTTACAGAAGAAGAGACTGAGGTTCAGAGAGGTTAAGTACCTTGCCTAGGATGACACAACTGATATACATACCTGGTGTGAATAACATCATATATTTTTAAGTGTATTTATTTACTCAGAGAGAGAGAGGACACGAACACGGTAGGGGCAGAGAGAGAAGGAGAGGGAGAATCCCAATCACGCTCCACACTGTCAGCCCAGAGCCTATCGCAGGGCTCCATCTCACGAACCGTGAGATCGTGACCGAAGCCAAAATCGAGAGTCAGATGCTTAACCAAGTGAGTCACCCAGGCACCCCACTAACATCATATATTTAATCACTATGCCATGTACCTCCATTTATTAACTTCTTTTTTTAAAAAAAAAATCTATTCATTGGAGTACCTGGGTCACTCAGTCAGTTAAACCTCCAACTCTTGATTTTAGCTCAGGTCATGATGTCCAGTTATAAGATCGAGCTCCACTTCAAGCTGTACCCTGGGCATGAAGCCTGCTTGGGATTCTCTCTCTCCCTCTCTGCCCCTGCCTTGCTCCTGCACATACACTCTCTCTCTCTTTCAAAATAAATAAACAAACATTAAAAAAAAACCCGATTTCTCTATGAAGAAGTTCAAAACCTAAGGTGGAAGACATAGATGAAGTCTAGAAGTGTCTTGCAGTATATTTGGTATGAAGACTATTATTAACATGTTGTTGTCTAACCTTTGCCAATTTTCCGCAAATCTAAAACTATTCTAAATATTTTAATGTTTATTTATTTTTGAGAGAGACAGAGCATGAGCAGGGGAGGTGCCAAAAGAGAGGGAGACACAGAATCTGAAGCAGGCTCCAAGCTGTCAGCACAGAGCTCAACGCGGGGCTTGAACTCACGAACCGTGAGATCATGACCTGAGCCGATGTCAGATGCTCAGCCTACTGAGCCACCCAAGCACCCCTAAAACTAGTCTAAAATTAACAGTTTATTTAAAAAGACACTGAAGCACATGAGCAATGTTTAATTGGCCACTAGGCAAATGCAAACCAAAACCACAATAAGGAGCTACTCTACACCCACTAGGATGGGTATGATTTTTTTTGTAATGGAAAATAACAAAAGGTGAAGATGCGCAGAAATTGAAGTACTTACGCGTTGCTGGTCGGACTATAAATGGTGTAGACACTGTGCAAAACAGGTTAACGGTCCCTCCAAAAGTTAAACACAGAATGATATATGACCCAACAATCCCACTCCTGGGTTTGTGTACATAACCCAAAAGAACTGAAAATGAGTATAAACAAAAACTTGTACGTGAATATTCATAGCAACACTCACAATAGCCAAAGGTCAAAACAACTCAAATGTCCATCTACTGAAGGATGCAGAACATAATATGGATATCCATACAATGGAATATTATTCAGCTATAAAAAGAAACAAAGTACTGGTCCACGCCACGCCATGGAAGAAACTTGAAAACATGGTGTCAGATGAGAGAAGCCGAAGACAAAAGACCACATATTGTATGATTCCGTGTACATGAAGTGTCCAGAAGAGGCAAACCCATAGACAGAGGATATGAATTAGTGGTTATCAGGAGGCGAGGAGGTGAGGGGAGCGGGAGGAGAAGGGCTGTGTAGTGGTTATGGGATTTCCTTTGGGGGTGCTGAAAATGGTCTAGAGCTAAATAGTGGGGATAGTTGTACAACATTGTGAATGTACTAAATGCCACTGAATTATATACTTTAGAAATATTAAAATGGTGGGGGCGCCTGGGTGGCTCAGTTGGTTGAACACCCAACTTCAGCTTTGGTCGTGGTGTCACAGTTTCTGGGTTCAAGCTTCATGTTCGGCTCTGTGCTGACAGCTTAGGGCCCGCTTCAGATTCTGTGTCTCCCTCTCTCTCGGCCCCTCCCCCACTCACTTACTTATGGTGAAATGATTTTTATAGGAGTTGTCACTTAGCCTTAGATTGATGTTGATGACTAACATATACTTCCTTCACTTTTTCCTTTGTATTGGAACTGAGGGTTGCCCAAGTACCTAGTGATCATTATATTAAACGCAAAATGATTTGGTTTGGGAAGGTAACAATCATATTTTTATATCCATATGCGGCTTTCTACATTCTAGGATAAATGTCCTGTGAACAGGTCTTTAAAGTAGTTTCCAAAGGAGAATTAGCAATCCTCTATAACTATTATGTGGGATTATGTTGAAATTAGGCTAAATTGCTATTACTAAAATTTCTAGGATGGTCCCAACCTATTATTAAGTAAGAATAACCATGTAATCTAGGAGTTGATAGAAAAGACTTTATTAAGAAAAAAGATGTCTGCTTCTCCTTTCCTTCCCTTTTAAGGATAACTAAGCTGTCACTATGAATATCAAGACTGCTATTTCTTCTTATATTTGCATATGGCGTCCTCCCAGGTAATTTATGGAGCAAATCCTGACAAAGCTCCTGAAGTAAGCATATAACTCCTCTACTGTCATTAGTAACAGAAAGGCCAAAACATTTAACGAGGCAGAGGGAATTCATCTCTCAGACGGTTCAAACACAAGACTCTCTGCCTTTATACCATACCTAATTCTTCCACCCACACAACTCAGCCTTCCTAAGTAAGACAGTGACACTTCCAGGGGTGCCTGGGTGGCTCAGTCGGTTAAAGCGTCCGACTTCGGCTCAGGTCATGATCTTGCGGTTCGTGAGTTCAAGCCCCGCGTCGGGCTCTGTGCTGACAGCTCAGAGCCTGGAGCCTGTTTCAGATTCTGTGTCTCCCTCTCTCTCTGACCCTCCCCCGTTCTGTCTCTCTCTGTCTCAAAAATAAATAAACGTTAAAAAAAAAAATTAAAAAAAAGACAGTGACACTTCCAGAACCCTGCCCTCTAGCCTCTGCTCCTTTTCCTCTCTGGCTCTCCAGGGAGTTGAGGAATGCTGGGAAATAGCCGCGGGGCTTGGCTTTCGGTTGGTCAACCCTGGTGTTCATCTCTCTACGGGACATTTTCGATTTCCATTCTTGGCGCGAAACTACAGCACAACAAAACTTGCCAGCTGACTCAACACTGGTCCAAGGTTGGTACAGGAGGAGGGAGTCAGATGGATATCTGAGGAGGGAAGGATTCAACAAATTTCCCAGCCCCGTTCGTACACTCTAGTCTTACCAAAAACAGCAAGCAAGTTTGACTGCCCTATTGGATTAAAACAATCAAAATGGCTGAAAACCCCTTATTATTTGACTCCTCCAGCTAGGTTAAATGCCCTGTATTTGTTTTAGTGGCGCGTATACTTCTTCATTCAGGCATTAACTCATTCCAAAATATTTACAGAGTGCCTACTATGTACCAACAGCTTGCTAATCACTGGATACTGATTCAGCCTTACATTTCAATAAATATATTTAATGAGCACTTAATACATGTCAGGGATTTGTGCTACTGAGGAAAAAGTAGGCAAGGAAGTAGATAAAGGCTCCATTCTTATGGAGCTTACATTTTAGTGGGGCAATACAAAAATGAGAATATAGAGTCTTTGAATAGCCTAGGTGCTAGGCACTGGGGGCAAAGGCAGTCGTCAGGCTCAGATTTGGGATTGCTGTTAGGTACAATGAGGTCAGGGAGACCTCTTGGCTAAGTTCATATTTGAGCAGAAAACTGACGGAAGCGAGAGAGCAGACTAAGTGGCTGTCCTGGAGACAGCGTTCCAGGCAGAGGGGACAGCAGGGGAAAAGGCCGCAAGGTGGGAGTGTGCTTGGTGTGACTGGGAAATACAAAGGCGAAAACAGTACAGAGTGTTTTTACCCTCATGGAATATAGCGTTCCATGGTTATGGAGACAGCAATCAACTACCTCCCAGATGGATGTCTAAATCCGAAGGGCCTATATGCCAAGAGGGAAACACAGATGGGGCTGGAAGATCCTATAAAGACACCTGATCAAATCTGAGGGAAGGATTCTTGTGGGGACTGTCCTTTAAACTGAAATCCACATGGGGCGCCTGGGCGGCTCAGTTGGTTGAGCCTCCAACTTCGGCTCAGGTCGCCATCTCGCGGTCCGTGAGTTCGAGCCCTGCGTCAGGCTCTGTGTTGACAGCTCGGAGCCTGGAGCCTGCTTTGGATTCTATGTCTCCCTCTCTCTCTGCTTCTCCCTTATTCGCGCTCTGTCTCTGTCTCTCTCAAAAATGAATAAACATAAAAAAAATTAAAAAAAAAAAACTGAAATCCACACAAGAAGGAGAGGGTAGCTTGGTGAAGAGGAATAAGACTATGGGGCATTAGGGGGATATTTCCCGTACAGGGAGCAGAGTGTGTTCAAAGGGGTGGAAGGGAACAGGGCTTATTCTGAGAAACAAACAAACAAAAAAAAAAATCCAGGCATCTGCCTTGCAGAGAATGAAGAGGAAAGAATCCCTGATAAGCTGGAAGATCTGAGCAGGGGACAAATCAACCAGGGTCTCTACAGTCTGTAATCACTCAACTGTTGAAGTAAATACACTTACTGTCTGCCTTCTCTGTGGAGCAAGTTCCAGGGGGCTAGGACCCTGTCTTGTTCACTCCCGTGTCCCCAGCTCCCCTGGGGCCCTAGGTTGCGGCCGCAGCAGGGGCACAGTTTGTCCTTACCGACTGGCTGGCCGGCTGCCTGGCTGGCCGACATCTCCAGCCATCTAACAACCATCTGAAAGCCTCAATAGTGAAACTGCTGCTTATGTTTTGTGCACAGTTGGCTCAGCCAGATTCGGGGTTTAGAAAAAACCAAACAGACTCGGCAGCATTCAAAGCTGTGATTTCTGTTTCAAAATCATGGATAAAAGCTGACCAGGACAGTGGAGAACTCCTCCCCCTGAGAAGTGGAATCCAAGTGCCGCTTTTCTGCCTTAGCCATACTGAGATGGGCAGGGCTCTCAGCTCGAACTGGCCATCATGCTCTTCTGGGGACGTATGCTTACTTGCACAGCATTACAGAGTAGAGCCGTCAGATATGAAGGCAGTCTTATTTTTTTATTTCGGGAAGGTGCCTGGTATTACTTAAGACCCCCGGAGCCCACCCAGCAGACTGACTGCCAGGGCGTCTTCACTGGGGGGGGGGGGGGGGAGGCGGGGAGAATAAAAACTCTGGGACAAAGTGCAGAGATTTAGCCAGTCTTCATGGTGTAAGCCTGCAGATTAACCTTTCGGAGACCCTTCCTCATACTTGTGTCCTCAGCCTCCACTTCCCTTTCTCCCCCTTCCCAGCAGCCCTCATGTTCCATCTGGGGAGAGCTGTGGTTCAGGGGAAGTGAACGCCACCCTCCCCAGTGCGGGGGGGATAGCCCCACTCGGTTCACCTGGCCACAGTCGCAGGTGCAGGGCCTTGCACATGGAATGCTGGGAAAGACGCTCCCTTCCTTCTAGGCTGTGCGCTGGTGTTGCAGATACAGAGGCCGGAACAGCGATGGCCATTTTGGCCACCAAAAGGTCACAGCACCCTGGGGCCAGCGCCAATGCAGAGGAGGCCGGAGTTGAGGAAAGAGCAGTGGAGCCCCCCCAAACACTGTGGCTCTCAGAATCAAATCTTACCTGAATGCTACCCTGTTTCTGGACTCTTCCATTAAGTAAGTCTGTACGTGCCATTTCTTGTTTCAACTGAGACTTCCGTAACCGGTGGCGGCACCGCCGTAGATAATAAGGGTGATGAAAATCCAGAAACAATTTTCTGTCCTCTAAATGTACAGCTGCATGTCGCAAATCAGAAGGTGGTGGAACTTCTACAAGACCCATCTTCTCTTAATTTTTTTAAGTGAAATCTTCCAAAAGTTAATGCCTTAAATATGTGTAATTCTGAATAAGTAAAAATGCACGTGTCTTCTTAAAAATGCCAACAGTATGAAGGGTATACAGGAAAGGAAGTCTCCATCCCCTCTTCTCAGCTCCCCTCCCCAAAGGCAATATTTTATTTTATTTTATTTTATTTTATTTTATTTTATTTTATTTTATTAACTGTATTTTGAGACAGAGAGAGCATGGGCGGGGGGGTCGGTGCGGGAAGCGGGAGGTTGGGGGGAAATCCCAAGCAAGCTCCACATTGTGTTAGCAGAGAGCCCAAGGCAGAATTCAATCCCTTGCACCTTGGGATCGGGACCTGAGCCGAAATCAAGAGTCTGACCCTCGGCGGTGTGTCTGACTTCGGCTCAAGTCATGATCTTGCAGTTTGCGAGTTTCAGCCCTGCGTGGGGCTCTCTACTGTCAGCACAGAACTCGCTATGAGTCCTCTGTCCTCCTCTCTCTCTGCCCCTCCCCCCCAAATAAATAAACATTAAAAAAAAAAAAAAAGTCCGACCCCCATTGACTGAACCACCCAGGCGCCCCAAGGCAGCATTTTAACTACACACTTTAACTTATTGTGTATACTTCCTTAGATATTCTGTACATAGACCTCCCTTTTTGCGTACAAAATGCTGTTGCGTGCTGTCAGCCTCTTGCTCAGAAATATATCTCAGAGTTTGTTCCATATCAGGAAAATATTTCAGCTGCTTCTTAAATATGGCAACATGGCTAGGATTTTTTTTTTTTTTTTCATTTCATTGCTACCTGCAAACAGGGGGAGTAATTAGGTTTGTTTAGTCAGTGTCGTAAAGTGACAGCAACAAACCTTCACAGTCTTCTGAGGAAAACCATTTACAATTATTAAACAGCTCCCAACTATTCCATTTTTTTTGGTTCTCTAATTTAATTAACCAAGCTCCTACAGAGTGTTATTTAGGCTGTGACCTTTAGCTGTCTTACACAAAGCTGCAACAAATTTTGCTATGTATGCTCCTTTGTTTGAAAGCTGTGTAAAATGTTCTCAACGACAGGCTATATAAATCTAGGCTGTTGAACCAAAAGTTTTAAATTTGGGACCCTGAGCAAAAGAATTCAAAATCTGGTTGTTGTGGGCTGTGGGCTTTTTTCCCCTCTTTCTTTCTTTTATTTTTGGCATTTAACCCTTCTCTCCCCCCCCCCCCCCCAATAGATGAGCTCCTCTTTCTCATTCATTGGCTCATCCGTTCGTTTATTTAACAAATACTTATTAAGCACTCGCTATTTGCCCGGGAATATTTTGGGTCCTCACCTCAAAGCCCTAACATAACATGTTCATTTGAGAAGAAGGTGGAAGGAGCAATGAATATACAATCCTCTGTGGTTATTGAGACATAATAATATCTAAGGGATTTGGGTCGTTAACAGCTTCACACTTACTTCAGTACAAACCAACTCATTCTTGGACCTGCATCAGAAGGCGTCATTTCTGTGCTAGATTATTCAGTATTTCTAAGAAAAAAGGCAAGGAAGCAGCAGTGCCTTTCTAAACAGAGCCTTCCACGTGATCCGTCCCTGCAAAAAAAACAGCTCCAGGCCATTCATTAAGCTTGAATGCCCTTGAGGCTTCTCTGTAGCTCTAGCTCTCTGGCCAAGGCTGATTGGATCAGGGGAAAGCACAGGACCTAAGGGCAGCCACTTTATAGGTTGGCTGGTGGCCCTTGAGTCGGCCCGGCTCTAGAGCTTTGTCCAATAGGAATGGTGGTAACAACATTGCACCAATCAGATTCTCTCTTTGAGTTGAGCTACGGAGAAAACAGAATAAATGTTTAGCTAAGGAAGCAAAACCCCGAAGAGAGTAGTGGCCGATCAGGTAACTGTTGAGGTCCTGTAGTCAAGGTTTTCAAACCCAGTGGTTGCCCAAAACTAACCAGAGCAGGTGTCTGCCTTAATTCTAGGGCAGTAGTTCTCACACTTGAGCAGGTCAGCCTTGAGTCCGGACTATTCCATTAAGTAAGCCCGTGTGTTCTGTTTATTGTTTCAGTGGAAACTTGTGGCTGGTAGCCAAATCATCCAGTGTGGTAAGGTTGATGGAAATCCAGAAACAATTTTCTGTCCTCACCTGGAGGGCCTGTTAAAACACAGATGATAGTTCCACCACCGAAATTTCTCATTCAGTGGATCTAGGGGTTGATGCCGAGAATTTACATTTCCACCAAATTCCTGATTGGTGCTATGCTGGTGATCCAAGGACCACACTCTGAGAACCACTGTTCCATAGAAAAACTTGCATCCGTTTAAGTCTCTGTAAAGTATATGGGTCCTGTTCTTACCGCTAGGCCAGAGCATTCCATGGTCTGGATTTCTGTTATATCATTGTCCCACAGAGCTGAAATTCCTGATTGCCTTATTTTTTTTGCAGGTCCTTAAAACATCTCCACATTATCTGAGCTAATATGAGTGAATCCTTACCACGATATGAGCCGAACACCTAGAATATAGTAACAGTTATCATTTATTGAGTCCTAACTCTGTACACATAGAAATCATTCCATACATGATAACTAAATGTTCTCTCAGGAATCGCAATGAGTCCTATGAATATTTTGTCTCCAAATTCATTATTGCACTGTTATTTATTTTGTACTTTTCTTTTTAAAAATGTTTAATTTCCTCTTGATTCTTACCATCAAGTACATAAGAAGCAATTTTGTCTCACCATTTGCAATTTTCTCTACACGTGCAATGTTCCATTCCATCATATCCTCAGAAAATATTAAAACTCGGAGAAAATAAGAAGCAATGATAACAAAATGACACTGAATTCTTCAAAATGAATTCAAAATGAGACCTAGATACACTGTTTCTGACAATAAGTATGTTATTAAAATGTCTTACCTATGAGGAAATCTTAGATCACATTTATTACAAACAGTAGGAGGAAGATTTATCAGAAGTTAGTTGATATCAGGCCTCATCCTTATGATCCCAGGTATCATCATTTACTTTCTGTGTATGTTTTTTGTCAAACTTGAAAGGGGAATATTTAGGGGCACTGGGATGGCTCAGTTGGTTAGGCATCTGACTCTTGGTTTTGGCTCAGGTCGTGATCTCACAGCTTTGTGGGTTCGAGCCCCACATTGGGCTCTGTGCTGAGAGTATGGAGCCTGCTGGGGATTCTCTCTCTCCCTCTCTCTCTGCCCCTCCTCCACTTATGCTGTCTCTGTCTCTCTCAAATAAATGAAGTCAAAAAAAATTTAAAAAATGAAAGGAAATACTTATTTTATGATTATTTCTTGTATTTTTCCCTCCCCTGGACTTGGAACTTCATGAGATCAGCAAGAAGGTCCATTTGTCTGTCAGGTTTTTTTCTCAGTGCCTCAAACACATGACAGGTATACAATAAATATTGGTAGATGTTATGGACTCAGTGTTTGTGTTCTCTCAAAATCCTAACTCCCAATGTCATGGAATTCAGAGGTGAAAACTTTGGGAGGTAATTAGGTCATGGGGTAGAGCCCCCATGAGTGGAATCAGTGTCCTTATAAGAGGCCAGATTTCTCCCATGCCTACTTTTTACCATGTGAAGATACCGTGAGAAGAGAGCAGTCTACAACCTAGAAGGGGGCACTCACCAGAACCCAACCATGCTGGCACTCTGATCTTGGATGCCCAGCTTCCAAGACTCTGAGAAATAAATTTCTGTTGTTTACAAGCCACCCGGTTATGGTACTTTGTTTCAGCAGCCCAAGCAAGACTAAGACTAGAATTGAATTCATCCAGCCATATATCTATTATGAAAATGTACTAAGGCAGGAATAGCAAAGTAGTAAAATAATAACATGAAAATAATTAAACTAAATTAATAAATTGAAAATTAGAGGCTCCTGGGTGGCTCAGCTGGTTAAGCGTCCAACTTTAGCTCAGGTCATGATCTCACAGTTTGTGAGTTCAAGCTCTGTGTCAGGCTCTGTGCTGACAGCTCAGAGCCTGGAGCCTGCTTTGGATTCTGTGTCCCCCTCTCTGCCCCCTCCCCCACCCCCACCCCTCAAAATAAATATTAAAAAAATTTTTTTAAGAAAATTAAAAAGATCATTTAGTAATGATTGGATTTAGTAATCCAATGAAAACGAAGGAGAAGCAACATGGCGAGGAATTTCTTTATTCATTCTGTTGATAGGAATACTACCTGTGGTCAAGGGCAAATTATTTGGTTTGTTTAATCAGTTGAAGTAAGGCAGCCACCTTCACAGACTTCTGGGGAAACAATACATTTAAAATGATTGTGTTCTACATCCTATAAAAGAAATCTAAGAGAGCCCATAATAAAAATGACAGTCTGATACACCAAAATGGCTCCTTTCATCTAAAGACCTTGAGGTATTTTGCAAATGATAATTATCTCTTACATCATCCCCTCTGAGGTAAGAATTATTTTCCCCATTTATAACTGAGCCTACATAAAATTATTTCTCCCAGACGCCCAAGTCATGACGGCTCTTTGAATCCTTTACCTCCTGAGATATGTGTAAGTTAGCCCATAAATCACATTGTTAAAGAAAACTTTAAATCAGGGCAAAACTAATGTTTGCACTATCAAGAGACTAAGCTCATTAGGGATTTTAGATTTCAAGTAAAAATTCCCAGTGCTGAGTGGAAATGGGAATGGACTGGCAGAATTTCAAGGCAAAAATCGTTTTAGTTCTTCATATTTTAATGACATTTTCAATATTTGGATGGCCTAAGAGATGAATGGACTTCAAAACACATTCTGAAATTGTGGGTGACCTGGAGCCAACATAAAGAATATCTGACCAAGTATACATTCTCAAAGGAATGATAATAAAATCCTAGACTGGGAGAATGTGCCATTTTCTTGCCCAAGTCCAGAGAAATTCACCATGGCGGATCAAACTTTTAATATCTGGTCACAACAGGACATCATTCTTAATGATACCCAGCTGCCGAGAGTATGTGCTTGGAATTTTCATCCTTACCTTTGTGCTGTGACAGACCCTACGATTTAGATTTGTAAAATTTTAAATTTTATTTGCAAAGAAATACAACTGTCAAGAAGTCTTAAGGATATACAAAAAAACTTCACACATCCCTTCCCTAGATTCACCAATTGTTCATGTTTTGACCATTTATTTGGTCATTTTCATTTCTATAATTTTCTCCCTCACCATTTGCAAGTAAGTTGCATTCATCATGTTCTCTTACCCTTAAATTCTTCAGTATGTGTTTTCTAAGAACAAGGACATTCTCTTACATAACCCACTACAGCTATGTACTTCATGTAATTAAATATTGATCAATACTTTTATTTAATCCACTGTCTATATTCCAATTTTTGTTGACTGGTCCAATATACGAATCTTTATTGCATTTTTTTTCCCTCCAGTGCAGTATTCAGACCAAAACTGCATATTACATTTTGTTATTATGTCTCGTTTAATTTTGATCAGTTCTTTGGCCTTTCTTATCTTTCGTGACAATGACATTTTTGAAGAACACAGGTCCATTTTTTATTAATGTTTATTTATCTTCCAGAAATAGAGTGTGAACTGGGGCGGGGCAGAGAGAGAGGGAGACACAGAATCTGAAGCAGGCTCCACACTCTGAGCTGTCAGCACAGAGCCAGATTCAGGGCTCGAACCCACAAACAGCGAGATCATGACCTGAGCCGAAGTCGGATGCTTAACCGACTGAGCCACCAAGGCGCCCCAACACAGGTCCATTTTAAAATATATTACATAGAAAAAAATTTTTGAGCAATGTAGCTTTTGCAGTTCTTACTACTATTTTCTTTGTTCATTCATTCTTTGTTCATTTCTTTGTTCATATAAGATACTGAAAACTCATTAACTTAAATTCTGCTAAATTGAAATTTGTGACGTTTTTGAAATGTTCTCTGTCATCTCAATGCACTAAGCAAATTTTTAAAAACTAGATAGTTGTAAGGGTGCCCATTTACCTTACTTAAAGAAATCAATAGTACCTTGCTTAGGCACTATTTATATACAATGGATGGGTTCATTGCAAATAGCTGCATACTATTTATTTAGTTATTTAGTTAAATGTAGGGGATTGTGTTTCTGTTTACTTGTTGTTATCCCCGCACAACCACGTTTCAGCTGCAGACAAGATGACTGATGGTCATGGAGAAGGAATTAGCCCCCAGTCACACACACAGCTATTAAGTGGCACAGCAGGGATTTGAATCTGTCTCTAAGTTTCACCTTGACTAGGCTACTGTGTGCCAGACCGGTTTGCATGGTATGTGTCCTTACAGTGCTGAATTTCTGGTAGGCAAAATAAACGTAGTCAGACCCAAGCAAATCAACTTCTCTAAAAAAAATCTTTAAGGATTAAAAAAATGCTATTTCAAGGAAATCAGCAATGCAGTATTTGTGGGGAAGGTAGAACTTTGGACTTCTTTTCACTTGCCTTTTAAGGTTGTTTTTATTTTGAAATACTAGATGGGGTGTGGGATGGAGCCTTCATAATCTTTCCTATCCTCGAAGCCTCTTAAAATTCTAAATCCAGCCCTGAGTCCTTTAAAGGTAAGAAAACATCATTTCATTTAAGAGTATTCTTTTTATTATTTTAAACTTTTTAAAAGTTTGTTTATTTATTTTGAGAGAGAAAGCACAATTGGGGAAGGGCAGAAAGAGAGTGAGCGAGAGAGAATCCCCAGCAGGATCTGTACTGTCAGGGCAGAGCCAGATGCGGGGCTCAAACCCACGAACAGTGAGATCCTGACCTGTGCCGAAGTCAGACACTCAACTGACTAATTCACCTAGGCACCCCACTTTTTATTATTTTAGAGAAAACTTCCCTCACTCTGAGTTAATGAACTTTTCCTGCAAAATACAGTTGTGAGAGAATTTGCTTTAGAATCACCCAACTCAGAGCACATACTGAATGTATGTACATTCCTAAGATAAAAGGAATTGCCTAATAGAAAATACACACGTTTCTGTTATGAGAAAGTTACAATGGCGATTGTAGGGTAGCATCCCTTTCTGATGTGTCATTGTTTTTCTTTCGTCAGCTAAGGATTAAATTCTTTCTTCATATCCTGATAAAGTGCCCATCTGAACACTTAATAGCCCACTCTACTTACAGTTGATTTTCATTAAATACTTTTTTTTGTATTTATTTATTTATTTTTTGTTGTTTTGTTTATTTATTTTTGAGACAGAGAGAGACAGAGCATGAACAGGGGAGGGGCAGAGAGAGAGGGAGACACAGAATCTGAAACAGGCTCCAGGCTCTGAGCTGTCAGCACAGAGCCCGACGCGGGGCTCGAACTCACGGACCGTGAGATCATGACCTGAACCGAAGTCGGATGCTTAACCGACCGAGCCACCCAGGCGCCCCTCATTAAATACTTTTTATGTTTTGTTTTATATTGGGGTCCATAGAGGGATGATAATTTTGGGAAGGGTCTGTTAAGAGTATGAAAGGAATTGTATTAACTTGCTTAAAGGAAGAATCATGAAATTGTCCAGCCACTCATGTTTTATTTATTTTTTTAATCTTTAAAAAATGTTTATTTATTTTTGAGAGAGAGAGAGAAACAGAGCATGGGTGGGGGAGTGTCAGAGAGAGAGGGAGACACAGAATCCGAAGCAAGCTCCAGGCTCTGTGCTTTCACCACAGAGCCCGATGCGGGGCTTGAACTCATGGACTGGGATATCATGACCTGAGCTGAAGTCGGACGTTTAAGTGACTGAGCCACCCAGGCACCAAGCCACTCGTATTTTAAATATTCCTTTCACATGTGTTATTTAAGTGTTCATAAGTACAATTGGTTTCATTTAAGTTACATGCATTTTCACCCAATTGTCCTGGACTCAAAACTTATGGGAAAGGAAAGAAAAGAAGACGTCAAACTCCTTTTGCGCTTTATATAAACGGATGAGTGTGGTGTAACAAACGTGCATGTTTGCAATAACTGGCATGAAGTTGTGCTAAGTGGCTGCCTGGTGGATGGGGCAAGTGGTATGAGTAAGTACAGCTAATAAGTACTTCACTGTTGCTATTTGTGGGCACAGAGGGAAGCAATTCACTTTCACTTAATCCTCACCTGAAACCTCCCAGGCAGTGACTATTATCAGGTTTTTAAAAAAATATTTTATTTACTCTTTTTGAGTAAAGTCTTTGCCCAGTATGGGGCGTAAATGTACGACCCTGAGATCAGGAGTCACATGCTCTACTGAGCGAGCCAGCCAGGCGTCCCTACTACGATCGGTTTTATAGATGAAGACAGTGAGCCTCAGAAAGGCTGAGAATGATTGAAAGCTCCACAGCTAACGATCCCCTTCAATGTGACTCTAGAGGCCGCACTTGGCTGTGGACAGATCTCACTGGCAGTTGTCAGCAGGGGGAAGTGGAAGGGCATAGAATGGATTCAGCAAACTAGAGAAGGAATGGTCCAGGTAAGAGGTAATGGTAGTTGGTGCTAGACTTTTTTTTTTTTTTTAGTTTTTTTGAACGTTTATTTATTTTTGAGAGAGATTGAGAGCATGAGTGGGGAAGGGGCAGAGAGAGGGGTGATACAGAACATCTGAAGCGGGCTCCGTGCTGGCAACAGGGAGTCCGATGCAGGACTCAAACTCACGAACTATGAGATCATGACCTGAGCTGAAGTCGGATGCTTAATGGAACTAGAATTTTTAAGTTTCTTTTTTCTTTTTCTTAATCCATTTTTCCCACCCTCCACCCCTTACCTCTCACAACCACCATTTTGTTCTTTGTATTTATGAGCCTGGTGTGTGTGTGTGTGTGTGTGTGTGTGTGTGTGTGTGTGTGTGTGTTTTAGACTCCATATATAAAAGAGATAATATGGTATTTGTCTTTCTCTGCCAGACTTATTTCACTTCCCATAATGCCCTCAAGGTCCATGCATGTCATTGCAAATGTCAAGGCTTCATTCTTCTTTATGGATGCATAATATTCCATTGTATAAATATACCATGTCTTCTCCATTCATCCTACAATGGACACTTAGGATGTTTCTATATCTTGGCACTGCAACAAGATAGGAATGTTTTATATCGTAATTCTGCAATGAGCAGGGGGATGCATATTTTTTTTAGTGTTTTTGATTTCTTCAGATTAATACCCAGAAGTGAAATTGCTGGATCATATGGTAGTTCTATTTTTAATTTTGAGGGGAACCTCCATACTGGTTTCCAGAGTGGCTGCAAAAGTTTTTTGCATTCCCACCAACAGTGAGCAGGGGTTGCCTTTTCTCCACATCCTCACCAACACTTGTTATTTCTTGCCTCTTTGATACTAGCCATTATTTTTAATTTTTTTAATGTTTATTTATTTTTGAGAGAGACACAGAGTGTGAGCAGCGGAGGGCCAGAGAGAGAGAGGGCGACACAGAATCCGAAACAGGCTCCAGGTTACCAGCTGTCAGCATAGAGCCTGATGCAGGGCTCGGACTCAAGGATCACAAGACCATGTTTTGTTCTTTTTTCAAGATTGCTTCGGCTATGTGGGGTCTTTTGTGGCTCCATAGGAATTTTAGGATTATTTGTTCTATTTCTTTGACAAATGCCATTGGATTTTTGATAGGGATTACAATGAATCTGGAGATTGATTTGGGCAGTACGGAGATTTTAGCAATATTCTTTCAACCTATGAGCACAGAATATATTTTTATTAATTTGTGTCTTCTTAAATTTCTTTCATGAATATCTTATAGTTTTCAATATATAGATTTTTACCTCCTTTGTTAAATGTATTCCTATTCCTATTCATGATGCAATTTTAAATGGGATTGTTTTCTTCTCTTTCTGATAGTTCATTATTAGGGTATAGAAACACAACTGATTTTGCATATTGGTTTTGTATCCTGCAACTTTACTGAATTCATTTATTAGTTCTAACAGGTTTTTTTTTTTTTAATGGAATCTTTACAGTTTTCTATACATAGTGATGTCATCTGCAAATAGTGATGGTTTTACTTTTTTCTTTCCAATTTGGATGCTTTTTATTTCTTTTTCTTGCCCAATTGCTCTGGCTAAGACTCCCAACACTAACTTGAATAAAAGTGAGAGTAGGCATTGTTGTCTTTTTCTGGCCCTTAGAGGAAAAGCTTTCATTTTGTTCACCATTGAGTTTGATGTTAGATGTGGGTTTGTCATTCATATGAGGCCTTTATTATGTTGAATTATGTTCCTTCTGTATGCACTTTGTGGAAGGTTTTTATCATAAGTGGATGTTAGGGACTAGAATTTTGAGGGTGAAAATAGAAGAAAGTGGATGGAGATGGTCAGGTCTTAGTGGATTTGTTAGGTACATGCAGGAGAGGGTAGTATTGAAAATAAACCCTGAATTTTTCCCTGGCATGGTGTGAACTATATATTTGGACTTTTCCCCTGTTTCTGGCTCAGAGCTTCTAAAACTTTCAGTGTTTCCTAAGTGATGAGAACAAACAAAGGTGTCTTGTTATATTTAAGAGATGATTTTTGGACCCACCTAAGGATGAGGTCTAGTTGCTAGGGGAGCCAACCATGTGACTAGAGAGTTGGAACTTTCAGTCCCATCCCCTGACCTCTAGGGATGCAAGAGGCTGAATCCATTGCCAATGGCCAGTGATTTTAGTCGATCATGACTATCATGACACCCCAAAAGGATGGTGTTCAGAAAGCTTCTGGATTAGTGAACACATGGGAGGTGCTGAGAAAGTGGTGTGCCTAGAGAAGGCCTGGAAACTCCCCATGCTTTCCCCAGGACTTGCCCTGTGCATATCTTGCTGTTCCTGAGTTATATCCTGTTAAAATAAGCCTGTATTCTCGTAAGTAAAATGTTTCTCTGGGTTCTGTGGCCATCTCTAGCAAATTAATCTAATTCAAGGAAGAGATCATGGGAATCTCTGACTTAGGCCAGTTGGTCCATAGTACAGGTAACAACCTGGACTTTGGCATCCTGAACTGGTGGGCATCATTAGAACCTCCATTCTGGCCAGTAAGAAGCACAGGTTTGTGGCTGGCGTCTGAAGTGGAGGAGAGGTGGGCAGTCCTGGGGGACTGAACCCTTAACTTGTGGAACCGATGCTATCTCCTGATAGATACTGTCAGAATTGAGTTGCAGTTTTTAAAAAAATTTGTTTAATGTTTATTTTTTGAGAGAGAGAGACAGAGCATGAGCAGGGAAGGGGAGAGAGAGGCGGAGACACAGAATCTGAAGCAGGCTCCAGGCTCTGAGCTGTCCGCACGGAGCCTGACACAGGGCTCAAACCCACGAAAGGCAAGATCATGAGCTGAGTGGAAGCCAGAAGCTCAACTGACTGAGCCACCCAGGTGCCCCAGAATAGGGTTGAATTTTAAGGCACCCAGCTGGTGTCCAGGAAATGCTTGGTAGTATGGGGGACCCTCCTCTCTAAACACACACCCATACATTGGAATTGGTCCAGGAACTCAAAAATACATGGCGATTATAGGTGGTCTAGGAGCAACTCTGGAGGAAAAGATCCATCAAACCCTAGTCATCTGACTCCTTGTCAGAGGAAAGCCAGTCAGAATTAGTGGAAGGTCAGAATGATGAAATATTTTAAAGGAAACAGATTCAGTGTTTTCAGGAAGTAGAACCAGGCTTTAGAATTTTTCCCTTGTCCGCTGCCAGCACTTGTTTAATAAATAAATAGAAATAGTTTGTGATTCACAAATTGGTTGGGCTGCAAATAGTGCTGCTCAAGTGTTTGAAGGTGATTAAAAGCAGTTTGTTTTTCTAAGTAGTTTAAATATTCCCTCTGGAAATCTTGTTAAACTCTTCATTTGCTTTCCAAACTCTTTCTGTTTAAAAAGAGGAAAACACAAACTTCTGTTGAGCCTCTGTCCCAATTAATGATGCTTTACTCAATTAGGAAATATTGACCTGCTGCATTAGCCTGTGTCTTCCTCTGTGGTCAATAGAGGCACTTTACGCCAAGCGCTTAAGCCTTAGCTGGCTGGTGTTAGAGATTATTTTAACGACTGCTTCAGTTAGTATTTTGCATTCTGCCAAACTGACCGATAAGGGCTGGGGTGGGGATAAGGTGCAGGGTCTCCTAGCATGCCTTGCCTGGGAACCAAATGCCAGATCATGGAACTAGGTAGTGGTGGAACGCTTTTTCTCTAATCTCTGTTCAATACCTACGCATGCCAGGCTTCCACGTACACCGTCTTCTTTAGTCCTCACAACTACCAGACATGGAATATTTTATTCTGTCCATTTCACAAATGACAGAACCAAAACTTTACATCCAACAGCCTGCGGCCATATATCCATATATCCATATCCTGGGATATCCATATGTCCCAGGAGTAGCTACCCAAACAACTCATTCTTTTCCCCACCTGCTCCTTTTATTGGTATCGATAGGGGGCACCTGGGTGGCTCAGTCGGTTGAGCAACCGACTTCCGCTCAGGTCAGGATCTCAGGGCCAGGGCTTTGGAGCCCTGCCTGGGGTGCTGTGCTGACAGCTCAGAGCTGGAGCCTGCTTCAGATTCCTGTCTACCTCTTTCTCTGCCCCTCCCTGACTCATGCTGTCTCTCTCCCTCTCAAAAATAAATAAACATTAAAAAAAATTGTAATTGGTATCAATCCTATCCATCTATGATTAGAAATCTAGACTCATCTTGGGGTGCCTGGGTGGCTCAGTCGGTTAAGCATCCAACTTCAGCTCAAGGTCATGATCTCATGGTTTCTGGGCTTGAGCCCCGTGTTGGGCTCTGTGCTGACGGCTCAGAGCCTGGAACCTGCTTGGGATTCTGTATCTCCCTCTCTCTCTGCCTGTCCCCTGCTCATGCTCTGTCTCTGTCTCTCAAAAATAAATAAACTTAAAACAATTTTTTTTTGCTATTTTTATTTATTTATTTATTTATTTATTGTTAACATTTATTTTTGAGAGAGAGAGACAGACAGACAGAGAATACAAAGCAGGCTCCTGGCTGAGTTGTCAGCACAGAGCCAGATGCAGGGCTCAAACTCATGAACTGTGAGATCATGACCTGAGCCAAAGTTGGAGCACTTAACCAACTAGCCAACCAGGCGCCCCTAAAAAAATTTTTTTTAAAGAAATTTGGACTCATCTTGATTACTCCTTCTCTCTCCCTTTTTTTAAATTTTACCTTGTATATCCTGTCACTTACCAAATCCTAATGGTTTCACATCTACATATTTCTGTATTCGTTTTTTTAATAAGTTTTTTTTATTATTTTTAAGTAGTCTCTATACCCCAAGAGGGGCTCAAACTTACAACCCCTCAATCAAGAGTCACATGCTCTACTGGCTGAGCCAGCCAGGCACCTCTGTATTGGTTTCTTACCTGCTGTAGCAGATAACAACAAATAAAAAAATTAGTGGCTTAAAACAACACAAAAGTATTCTCTTATAATTCTGGAGATCAGAAATCTGAAATGAGGCGTCTAGGTCTAAAATCAAGGTGCCAGGGTGCTGGCTCATTTGGTGGAGCATGTGACTCTTGATCTCGGGGTTGAGTTCAAGTCTCACGTTGGGTGTAGAGATTACTTAAAAATAAAATCTTTTAAACAAAATTAAAAAAAAAAATCAAGTTGCCAGTGGTTGCTTCAGGAGGTTCTATGATGGAATCCATTCCCTGTCTTGTCTAGTTTCAGGAAGACCCTGTATTACTTGGCTTGTGGCTGCTTCCTCCAAGGCCATTACCTTTTCTCCTCCTACATCCATAGTCATGTTGTCTTCCTCCCTGTTCTGAAGTTAAATCTCCTTCCCCTTCCCTAGTGAAGGTATACTGTGATTACATTTAGGACACACCCAGATAAACCAAGTTCATCTCCCACCCCCCCCACCCCGTCAACATCCTTAATCACACCTGCAGAGTCCTTTCGACCACCTTGGGTAACACTCAAAGTTTCAGGGATTAGAGCATGCAAATTTTAGGAGGCTTTCAGTCCATCACACCCTCCTACCTCATCTGTGTCCTCATCTCTTACCACCAAGCTGATCTTTTCACCTTTAGTTTAACCCATCCCCCTTCCCTGACACCCAGGACTTAGTGCACTGGTTCTCAAAAGCGGGTAATCTGAGTCTCAGGAAAGTTGTTAAACATAGAGATGCCTGGGCTTTATCCTTGGAGATTCTGATTCAGATAGATTCAGGACAACTAGTGGATCTGTATTTTATAAATGGACTACTGTAGTGACTTAAATAAGTCAATGAGCAAAGATGGATATTTTGATGACAGCTCCAAATTTTCTAAGCTGGGGGAACTCAGGGTAGGAGTTGGTTTGGGGCAGTGAGGCCCTGAGGCAATTCCCTGAGCATGTGTTTGCACAATAAGCTGATGCTTTTCATTGACTCCCAATCACACATCAATGAAAATAGCAAAATTCCTGACTGTCCAGGATCTGGCCCACGTCACTGGGCAAGATACTAGAGAGATGAAAGAATAGGCCCTGAATTCATGTTCTAGTTGGTTAGAAAAGGCACAGGCAACCTCTTGAGACTGTGACAAAGAATTCAATACAAATTCACTTGTCCCCTGAAGTCTTAAGAACTTAAGGAGAGCAAGTGACTTGTTTAAGGTCATGCTAATAAATGGCAGTTCAGACTGGAATCTATGTGTGTCTGAGACTAAATCCAAGTAGTTGGAATTGTGATGAGGCTTTCTAAAGTAAATGTCAAGACAAGGTATCGCAAGGACATTTTATTAAATCTCAGGCTGAGAAAAGCCTGCTATTATTATTTTTTATTATAAAATTTAATAATTTTTATTAAATCTACTAAGTTGTATAATTAGCACCAAAATGCAATCTAGAACATTCTCGTCACCCCACTAAGATCTCCCATTCCCATTTACCGTTAATTTCCATTTCTGCCCTCAGCCATGGACAACCACTAGTCTACCTTCTGTCTTTATAGGTTTGCTTTTTTCTGGAAATTTCACATCAATGGAATCACACAATATATGATCTTTTGTGTTGGCTTTCTTTTAGCATAATGTTTCTTTAGCTTTATCCACGGTGCAGCATTCATCAGTACTTCTTGCCTTTTTACAGCTGAATAATATTCCACTATAGGTCTATACTACATTGCGTTTATCCACTGACCAGTTGATAAATCTTTGGCTGTTTTCTGCTTTTTTGCTCTTATGAATAACGTTGGTATGAACATTCATGTACAAGGTTTTGTGTAGACATATGTTTTCATTTGCCTTGGTCACATGCCTGGAAATGTAATTGCTCCGTTGTATGGTAAGTTTATTTAATTTTGCTTACGCTTAATTTTCAAGAAACTATGGCCTGACGTTTAAGCCAAGATCAGATGGCTAAAAAAAGAAAGAGCCAACGGAGAGGGAAGGGACAGTGTTATAGGCAGTGGGAAAAGCACTAATTTCTTTGTTCCATGTGTGGTACCTATAAGGTAACAATTATTGTTTTTTGTATCTTAAACCCAAGGGGGAAACCGTCAGTTTCTTGAAGGTAATAAATGTGCCTGCATCATAGCAAAGTTGCCTTTCCTCAGGTTTTTTTTTTTTTTTTTTTAAGATTTTAAAATTTTTTTTTAATAACAATCTGGTACAGTCCGCCCCCCCCCCCCCGCACCAATGTGGGTCTCGAACTCTCAACCCCAAGATCAAGAGTCACATGCTCTATCAACCAAGACAGCCAGGCGCCCTAATCCTTTCTTAGTTTGAATTGAACTATAAGAAAACTCTCTCCCTCTCTCTCTCCCTCCCTCTCTCTCTCCCTCCCTCCCTCTCTCTCTCCCTCCCTCTCTCTCTCCCTCCCTCTCTCTCTCCCTCCCTCTCTCTCCCTCCCTCTCTCTCTCCCTCCCTCTCTCTCTCCCTCTCTCTCTTTCTCTCTCACTTTCTCCCTCTGTCTCTGTCTCTGTCTCTGTCTCTCTCTCTTATACACACATGCACCAAACAAAGAAAACACCCTAACTAAAAACAAAACAAAGCAAGCAAAAACGCAAAGAGCCAAACTCTGGCTCTGATAATCTGGTAATATGAGAAGGGCATATGCCAAAACAATGTATTTTTTCTATTCCTTACATTCTGTCCTTTTCGATGTTTCAGCTAGTTAATCTCTTCACATGCACAGCACTAATATTTGCAAAGCCTGAAAGTCACGGCTCTGTTTGCACTGCTTCCCAGAAGACAAATGGTGTTCGGCAAGATGCGGGAAAATAATCATACCCGAGCCATGTTTCTCCAATATTCTTTCTTCCTTTTTTGTCAGATTTAGTCAAAGTTGTTTTTGAGTGAGTGTGTGTTTTCCCGGGCTGTGTGCTCTTCGGTGCAAGACAGAGCCAGTATTCATGACTCCAGCAGTTGGGCCAGTCAGAACACAGGACACATCGGTTAATCCAGGGTGACCTGCTGGTTTCAACTTTGTTTGCAAAGGCAGCCGCAGTAGAACCAGGGAGGCAATTATGACATTACAAAAAAGTTGGAGAGATGATTTCTAAAAGGCCCAAAGAGAGTTTTTACTTCTTAGGCTTATGACCAGAAGTTCATGGCACATTAAGTTTTCCATTTGAAAGCTAAGAAAATCCCTTGCCACAGCTTCTAACTTCTAAAAGCGATCAGAGGGAGAAAATGTCAGGATTTCTCCTGATGAAAGTATTCTCCAAGTGTGATAGAACACCAGCTTTCTCTCTGTACCTTAAGTCTGAGTAGGAGGTGGGGCGCCTGGGTGGCTCAGTCGGTTAAGCGTCCGACTTCGGCTCAGGTCATGATCTCATGGTCCGTGAGTTCGAGCCCCACGTCAGGCTCTGTGCTGACAGCTCAGAGCCTGGAGCCTGCTTTGGGTTCTGTGTCTCCCTCTCTCTCTGACCCTCTCCTGCTCTTGCTCTGTCTCATTCTCTTTCTCAAAAATAAACATTAAAAAAAATTTTTTTTAAAGAGAGATTGAGTAGGAAATAGGGATTGGTGGTACCTCTGGACAGAGGTCGTAAGTGGCCATTTTTCCCCTTGTCTACTCAACATTCTTGCCCCTAACTTTTGGAAATGACCCCTATATTTTCCTTTGTGAAATAATGTCATTCTGAGGTTCATGTAGCTTGGTTGATCTGACACCATCTATCTCTCTTTTCCAGGGGGGTAGGCACATGATCCAAACTTGCCCAGTGGAGCAGTGCTTACCCCTGGTCACAGTGATTGGCTCAGGAATGGGCATGTGACCCAAGCAGGGATAATGAGAAGCCTGGTACTTTTGCTGAAACGATCAGGAAAGAGGTGCCCTCTTTCCTCTGGGTTGTTAGGCTAGGAGAATTTGGGTCTACAGGTGCTGCTGAATTAATCTCTTCTCTGGCTGCAAAGAGGGTTCCTGTCTATAACAGAAGAGGATGAAGTCAACAGAGAGGAAAGTTGAACCCAGAAATGGAGGAAGACAAGTTATCATAGCATTGTCTCAGCACCCAGAGCTGGCTACCCTGAAACCTATACGGACCCCAGCTGAATCCACTCACTTGAACCATTAGTTTCTTTTGTGTGTCTCTGGGTGGAAGGAGGATTTGGCTGCATGTGATCAAAAGAATTGTTCTGATTGATTTAGGGGCCACCCAAGGCTGTGTTTTTAGTACTGGAGGAAAACGGATTTTTCTCCCTTTAACCCAACTCTGAATCAACATAGAAATTTGAAAATTGTCTCAGCACATGAAGATGGTTTGGGCATATATTGCTTTATCTTTATACAAGGTGCCATCCATGAAAATCTCAGCAAGTTAAGACTGGAAGAAACCTGGAATGTTTGTGACCTAAAGGAGGTGAAGTGACCATCCCAGGGCCATATGTTGTAGTACAGTTGAAGTGCCATGGTGTCTGAGTCTTCCAGTCTCTTTCGTTACCTTTTAGTGAAATGAATTTCAAAATATAAGATTTTACACATAAGTGGATGTAATAATATCAGTTTACTGGGTAAGGGTCAGCTATTTAAAAAAAATCTTTTTTAATGTTTATTCAGTTTTGAGAGAGAGAGGGAGAGAGAGCACTAGAAGGAGAGGGGCAGGGAGAGAGGGAGACACAGAATCTGAAGCAGGCTCCAGGCTCTGAGCTGTCAGCGCAGAGCCCGACGTGGGACTCAAACTCACAAACAGTGAGATCATGACCTGAGCTGAAGTCGTCGCCTGACTGAGCCACCCAGGCTCCCCCTTAGATTTCTTTTATGAGCCCATTTACATGTGAAAGTGTGTGTGTGTGTGTGTGTGTGTGTATTTTTTCATAACGGGAGAGGGTCACCTGGCATCCCTTCTGGATGGCATAGATTCTAATGACGGTTCTGAGCCTGAGTTACAAATACATTTTCCCTGTTTGTCTTCCACATCACTGAGCTACCAGTAACAAGAGCATGCTTTCGGAATTCTTTGGGGGATGAAAGTGCTGCATAAAATCAAGTCTGGTCTGTTTATGGATGTAATTCCCTGTGCCCAGAGATCAGGACGAGCACTGCAGTTGGAATTACACTGCATCTGATTCTCATTAACTGCCCGTGATTTCCCTCCTGGATCTGGCCGCCCTGCCCTCTCTGAATGACTGCGCACATGGCTGGCTTCTGCAGATTGCTCGGCCCGGTCATCTGCAATCGAGTCTGCTGCTCTGTTACAACCCACACTGCAATTTGAGTGGACCCATATCAGGAGTCTCATAGACATAAAAATTCAGTCTAATGATTAAAGAAACTCCCTGAGCTGAATGCTGCTGACTTTACAGAATTTATGACCAAAGACTGTGGAGAAGGGGTAGATTTGATTCCTTAGGCTTAAAGAAAGAAAACGGGGCAATAAATGTTTATTACCAAAACTTGGCCAGCAAGCGAAGCCCATGTCAATCCCTTTTTAGCACTAGAAGAGTGCAGTGCCCATCTCCTTCACCTAATAAATACTGATGTAGTGCCTCCTGTGTGCCAGGCATGTATGTCCTCCACGCTTAACAGTTGTTAACTCATGAAACTTTGTTACAACTGTGGATCAGGGCAAGCTAAGTTATGCTGCAGTAATAAACAGCTCTCAGATCTCAGCATTTACAACTGCAGCTGTTTATTTCTCCCTCACACTTAGGTCTTCCTTGGGTGGGTGTGTGTCTGTCCGGAGGTCTCTGCTCCCCGTAGTCCACTCTCAGGAGCCGTGACCACACCTCGAAAATAGCAGGCCACTGCGGCAGGGGAACGGAGGTCAGCAAACTAGGCGCAACTCATCCGTTTTTGTTTTGTAATTTGTAAAATGTCCCCAGTCGTCTCAATTTTATCATTAGGCACCAGTTCTTAAAGACTTCTACTTGGAAGCGGTACATTCCTTCTGCTCACTTTTCGGTGGCTACATCAAGGGTAGGCCTCACCTAGCTTGAGGACAAAGAAGTGTTATCATGTTATCCTTTCACGTTTCTGGAAGGAAGAGAAGCAGACTTAGTTCTTGAACAACAACAACAAAATGGCTACTGCAGGCCACCGGGTTGGCTCAGTTGGTGAAGCGTGCGATTCTTGATCTCAGGACTGTGAGTTCAAGCCCCATGTTGGTCATGGAGCCTACTTAAAAAGTAAATAAATAGGGGCATTGGGGTGGCTCAGTCACTTAAGCGTTCAACTCTTGACTTGAGTTCAACTCATGATCTCACAGTTCATGAGTTCAAGTCCCACATCGGGCTCTCTGCTGTCAGCGTGGAGTCAGCCTTGGATCTTCTGTCTCCCTGTCTTTCTGCCCCACCCCTGCTCACTCTCTCTCCCCCCCCCCCCGCCTCTCAAAAATAAATAAGCATTTAAAAAAAGTCAATAGGTAAAAATTGAAAAATAAATAAATACTTGTTTAAAATGACAGTTGCAACTGTGCTCTGAAGAATGTGTGTTTACAATTCCTATTTTATGGGTTAGAAAACCAAAACACAGAGAGGTTACATAAATTGCCCTATGTCACAAAACTAGTCAATGGAGTAGGGATGCCATGTTTAGCAAAGAAAAATACAGGATGCTCAGTTAAATTTGAATTTCAGACATACACATAGTTTTTAGAATAAATATATAGGATACGCAGATTTGGAACATATTTTTGCTCAAAATGTATTTGTGATGCATCTGAAATTTAAATGTAACTAGGTGTCCTGTGTTTTATCTGGCCACCCTAAAATGGAGCAGTCAGGATTTGAACCCAACTCCTCTGGCTCCAGAGAGGAGTATTCTATTCATGCCAATCTCCTGCTTCTGTGACTTTCTGCTGTTACTCTGCCAGTTTTCATTTTTTCCCCTTAGCCATATGAATAAGGCTGACAATAAATTCGAAGACTTCTCTAACAAAGAAATAACAGCATTCTAGAAATGTTATTTCTCTGGTAGTTTTGTCTAGAGTCCTAGGAACGGTGGGGGTGGCGAATAAAGGTGGGCAGAGACAGAAGAGGGAGGTGCAGGAGAATAAGAGGGAATGAGAATCTGCTGCAAAAATGAATCTGAGGCACCTGGCTGGGTCAGTCACTTAAGCATCTGGCTTCAGCTCAGGTCATGATCTTGCAGTTCATGGGTTTGAGCCCCACATCGGGCTCTGAGTGGACAGCTCAGAGCCTGGAGCCCCCTTTGGATTCTGTCTCCCTCTCTGTCTCTCCCCCATTTGCTCTCTCTCTTTCTCTCTCTCTCTCTAAAAAGAAATAAAGATCAAGAAAAGAAAAATCTGTCCACTTTCAGACATATCTAGTGATCTGCCCCCTGATGTTCTTAGCTAATGGAAGGGGAAATGTGGGCAGATAATCAAAATAACGGCCAATCCCCAAAAGTTTCCTGGGTGACTTTGAAATGTGGCATATTGCCTTTTTAATTATGAAGCACTTAGGCTGATAATGAAATTAGTTTGCATTTTCCAACCACAATAATTAAGGATACAGGCTTGAGGAGTTGGATTCCCACCAGTGGTAGCGGGCTTATGGTGGTGCGTGTGGGTGGGTGTGGGTTTGAGAGGGGAGTATAAGCCAGCCTAAAACTCCAAACTTTTCAGACACTTCCCACAAGATGGATAGTTGGTATGCAAATCATTAAGCGTGGATTATAGCAATAGCCAACACGTGATTGGCTTTTAATAAATGCTTACTAATTGCCTGGCATATAATTAAAATTATATGTCTGTTGAATCAGTAAATGATTGAGTCCCTATAAAATAAACGCCTTTGCTTGCCTTATTTTAGAAATGAGGAACTGAAAGTTTAGAGGAGCTCAATGACCATCGATTAAAGTCAGGCCACTTTGTGAAGAGCTTTTGGGCTAGGCGAGAGCTTTGACTTTACAGATAGTTTTGCAAAGCTCCACATTACTACTCCCTTTGATATCATCTGGTCTTCTAAGGCCTTGTGGCAAGCAGCTGAACTTGGTGACTCATCACTCCTATTAGGAGTAATGACAAACAAACAATTAGGAAGTGTTGATGAGTTTGCCTTAGCCCTTGGATTTAAAAAAAAAAAAAAAAAAAGCCAAGTGCAGAAGATTAGCATTTCCTGGCTGGTAAATGGTCTGAGTTTCCCTCTCTTAATCCCCTGCAAAAGGAAACAAAATCTTTCCCTAGGCAAGGTTTTAAACCAAGGATTTCTTGTGGTTTGATGATCTCACCAACTGAACTACCTTTCTTTAAATCTTGTCTCGGGAAGACGCAACCTGAGTGTTCCTTGTTCTAAGAAAAGCTGCTGGTATGCAAGAACATCATAGTGCTTTGTTTAAATCTTGCTACCTTGCTTGCTTCTCAAAGAAGCTACCTGCTCAGGGAGGCCTATCCCGCTAATCTCAGTTCTGAATAATGGACAGACCCCTCCGTATCCTCTAATTCTGTGCCTTGGTGTAGGAGCCAGGGAAAAGGAAAGTAAAATTCAAGTCTGAGGAATTGGTTCTTGATCGGGAAACTACTCAATATCGATGTGTATCCTGGGCTATTTACCACAATTGGGCTGGGCACTAGGGGAATATCAATAAGCTGGAACACATGTACCTTAAAGACTTCACTAGAGGGAGCGTCTGGGTGACTCGGTTGGGCATCCAGCTTCGGCTCAGGTCATGACCTTGGCGATCATGGCTTTACGCCCCGCATCAGGCTCTGTGCTAACAACTCAGAGCCTGGAGCCTGCTTCAGATTCTGTGTCTGCCTCTCTCTCTCTGTCCTTCTCCTGCTTGCACTCTCTGTCTCAAAAATAAATAAAAACATTAAAAATTAAAAAAAAAAACACTTCACTAGTGTAAACAGGAAATAACACTCAACATTAATTTCTATGGAGAATACTGACTTGAATTTTATCATTACTGTGTTCCAGGCCCTGTCCTATGTTCTTTATCATGACTGTATTTTACCCTCAAAACAGTCTGATGGAATATTCTAACGCTGCTGGTGGGTATTCAGCTTGGTAAAGCCACTTTGGAAAGCTCTCTGGCAGTATCTCCCAAGCTGCACACGTGTAAACCCTATGACCCAACGATTGTGCTTCTCAGTGTGTACCCAACACAAGTGTGTACGTGTGCTTCCCTAGAATGTTCACAGTGGCCCTGTTAATAATAGTCCCGAGGTAGGAACTGCCCAAATGCCCATCAACTTCTCAATGAGTAAATTAATTGTGCTGTATTCACACCTGACACCGTGCAAACGAACCATCTGCAACTACATGCAGAAGAAAGAGTGTATTTTACAAAGTTGAGCCAAAGAAGGCAGACACAAGAGACATACTGTGTGATTCTATTTTTATAAAGTTCAAAATTAGGGAAAACTCCTCTGATGGACGTCAGACAGTGGTTTCCTGCAGAGGAGGGTATGGTGGGCAGAATCCTGAGGTAGCCACATCATTTCTGCCAGTGGTGTCTCTCCCTCGTATGATTGCTGCCCCCTGAATACAAGTGGAGCCTGTGACTGGATGGAATATTACTCCTGTAATTAGGAGCTCTGATCACTTAGATTGTGCTGGATGTGCCTGACCTAATCAGATGAGCTCTTGAAAGAGCATTTAGAGGTCAAGAGACAGAAGTGAGAGAGCCCAAGCTATGGCTGGGCTAGAAGGACGCAGTAGTGTGAACTGCCCATGGAGGCCATGTGGCCAGAACTATGGGGAGCCTATAGGAGCTGAGAGTGGGGTCTGGCCGACAAGTAGCAAAAACTGGGGACCTCAGTTACACGGCCATAAGGAACTGAATGAGCTTAAGCCTCGGATGAGACCTGAGTCTTAGCTGACACCTTGATGGCCACCTTGTGAGATCTGAGCAGAGAATCTAGCCGAGCTATGCTCAGACTCCTGACCTATGGAAGCCGAGACAATAAATCTGTATTGTTTTAATCCACTAAGTTTGTTTGAGGCATACAGATGGTAGGTGATGAGGGAAACAAAGGCAAGAGAAATGTAATGTAAATTAAATATCCTTACAGCTTGCAGCCCACTGCTAGACGCCTGAAACATACAGAGCGTGACCTTGTTCAAGGAACTCATGGCTGCCTTACTTCCTTCATTTTTTATTTTATTAAAGACTTAAAGTAACTTTATCTTAACAGTAGCTAGCCCCTCAAGGTCCTGCAAGCCTTGCTTTCAAATTCCTTAGAGACTATGCTATCCCTAACCCCCCACTAACTTACAAGTATGTAATCAGTCACTCCTTACGACCCCAGTGCAGCTCTCTCTGCCCACAGGTCCTGTCCCTGTGCTTTAATAAAATCACCCTTTGCACCAAAGATGTCTCAAGAATTTTTTCTTAGCCTTTTGCTCAAGAACCCCATCAGTAGGGACTACAAGGAAACTACTGAGACACCTGATCTAGGTGATGCTATATTTATATCTTTATATCTATATCTATATCTATATCTATATCTATATCTATATCTATATATTACCTATCTATCTATCTATCTATCTATAGAGAGAGAGGAAGCAGGAGGGGAGGACAGAGAGGGACACAGAGAATCCCAAGCAGGCACCATGCTGTCAGCGCAGAACCTGATGCAAGGCTCAATCCCATGAACCATGAGATCATGACCAGAGCCCAAGAGTCAGACACCTAACCAACTGAGCCACCCAAACATTCCGGCGATGCTATATTTTTAATTTGTAAAGATTCACTGTCCTTTACACTTAGGATATATGCACTTTTTCTCTTTTTAAAAAAAAATTTTTTTTAATGTTTATTTATTTTTGAGAAGAGAGAGACAGAGCATTAGTGGGGGAAGAGAGAGAGAGGGAGACACAGAATCTGAAACAGGCTCCAGGCTCTGAGCTGTCAGCACAGAGCCCGACGCAGGGCTCAAACTCACAGACCATGAGATCGTGACCTGAGCCGAAGTCGGATGCTTAACCGACTGAGCAACCCAGGTGCCCCTGCGCTTTTTCTCTTGTATAGGATGCTTGATACAAAATTATAAACTCAGTATTATGAAGTATTCACAAGATTATAATACAGTCTTATGAAGTAAGTTGTATATTATGATTTCTACTTTACGGGTGAGGAAATGGAAGCCCAGAGACACACATATCCAGGCCTACGTGATTACTCTGTGCTACGATGTCTACACTGCAGCCTGTCCTTCTCGTTGATGAGCAGGCAATGAAAATATCCCCTTGCTGGCACTGCCACAAAAGGGGGGTGGGGAGAGGAGAAGTAATTCTTTAGAATCAGTCACACCTTTGAGATGTGTCATGTTGATTATTCAGAGAAGCTTGATGATAATTCCAGTCACTGATCTCTGACAAGTGTGTGCTTTTAAGGCCATCTCACTGCCAGTCCTTCTTCCAGGGACGAGCAAAAGTCGGAACTATTGGAGATTCTGACTCTTGACCTCTTCTGTCAACCGTGGAGAATGAAAGACATAAGGACGAGAGATAAGGATTCACTCAAGGTGTGCTTGTTCAGAAAAAGGCATCTTTTTTTAATAGTATTTTATTTGATTTTTTATTTTCTTTTCTTTTCTTTTTTTTTTTTTTTTTAATTTATTTTTGAGACAGAGAGAGACAGAGCATGAACGGGGGAGGGGCAGAGAGAGAGGGAGACACAGAATCTGAAACAGGCTCCAGGCTCCGAGCCATCAGCCCGGAGCCTGACGCGGGGCTCGAACTCACGGACCGCGAGATCGTGACCTGGCTGAAGTCGGACGCTTAACCGACTGCGCCACCCAGGCGCCCCTTTATTTTATTTTCTAAGTAGGCTCCATGCCCAATGTGGGGCTTGAACTCATGACCCTGAGATCAAGAATCATATGCTCTATTGACTTAGCTAACCAGGCACCCCAAAAAGGCATCCCTTAGAGCAGTGGTTTCTTGAAACAAAACCCCCAACAACAACAGTCTTTTAAAGATTACTGATAGAATACACAATCATTGTAAGAGAATGAAACAACTTTCGAAATTAAAAACCTGTAAATTAAACACTCTCTTCCTAAAAATAACCACTGTTAACTTTCGGCCATGTCTTTCCTTTGCTTTTTGTTTTTTGTTGCTGCTGTTAAATGATTTAAGGATCTGTCTGAACTAAAAAAGTAAGTGGAAAGTTACCCCAAAACAGAATTGACTACCCTATTATTATGCAGAAAGATGGCACACGGGTATCTGAAACCACGCTGTCCAATACAGTTAGTCACAAGCCATATTGAAATGTGCTATGTAAAATATACAGAGGATTTCAAAGAGAAAAAAAAGAGAATGTAAATATCACAGCGGTATTATATTGATTATATGTTAAAATTAGAATCTTTTGGATATATTGGGTTAAGTAAAATGTATTTTTACTAGAATAATTTTTCCCTTATTTTGTTTGAGTACAGTAAAACTCTAGAATAAAATTTTATCTTTGGTTCATATTCTATTCCTTTGGATAGGCTAATCTAGCACATTATAGCTTCTCACAAATTTACCTATAAAGGAAAAGACTGCAGATTTAATCCCATGGCATCATTATTTGTTTCTTTTTATTTTTTTAAGTTTATTTATTTGTAAGTAATCTCTATACCCAACTTGGAGCCCAAACTTTTGACCCCGAGATCAAGAGTCACATGCCAGCCAAGGTGCCCCCATTTGTTTCCTAATAATCTTTTTTTTTCTGATTATAAAGGCACCATAATACAGTTTTTAAGAGAATCAAATATACAGAATATGCATATATACAGAATAATATAGTTTTTAAGAGAGATATACAGAAAAGAATTAGTCTGAATCATCATTTTTGTTAACATTGTATCTTATACCCTTACAAACCGTATTTAGTCTGTTCTGTAAACATTTTTTCACTTACTCTATGATGGACTTCTTTACATAATAATATATAGGTAGATATTTCGGTCTATGAATGTACCACAAGATTAATGTTCAATACGATACATTTTTCATGGGGAAAAATTTAGCATAATCTACTAGAACTCTAATAGTACTTTTATTATTAACACATAGCAGTTTTAGGGTGTTAACTATTTTTATTTAAATTTTTTAAAAGTTTATTATTTTGACAGAGAGAGAGAAAGAATAAGTGAGCAGGGGAGGGGCAGAGAGAGAGAGGGAGAGAAAGAGTCCCAAGCAGGCTCCGCACAGTCAGTGTAGAGCCCAATACAGGGCTCAGTTTCACAAACCACAAGATCATGACCTGAGCTGAGATCAAAAGTCAGACACTTAGCCCACTGAGCCACCCAGGTGTCCCTGTTTGAATCTCTTTAAAGGATCCCATTCTGAAGAAGAGTGTGGGCGAGTGGCAGTATGGGCTGTACCACCATTAACAGGTCGTGGGGTGTGTGTGGGGGGAAGGGGGAAATCACATAAGCTGTGGGTGGACCAAGGAAATAGGACACTGTCACAAGTCCCCAGTTTTGGGGCAGGAAAGGAGGAAGGGAGTCTCTAAAGAACATGAAACAGCCCCATAAGAGAAGGAGCCAGTGTTTGGGATTTTATGTCACCAGTTCTATAAGACCATATTGTTCCCTTCCCTAAGTTCTTCTCTCTGTCCCTGACCCAGCCCTATGGGGTTCAGAAGTAGCCCAAAGGAGTGACAATTGGAGGCAGCACAGAGAAACAAGAAATCATTCTGCTGTCCCACCTGGAGTGAGGTCTGAGCTGCTGGTGAGAAAAGTTTGAACTGGATGAGAAACTGAAGTTTTGATATTAAAACTACATTGGACATTTAATACCTAAAAATGAGATTGTTCATACCTGAAGATTCCTAAACAAGCCATGGAATCTGCCCTAGGTAATGCCTTGAAGTAGGGGAGAAAGAAAAAAAAAGATGGAGAAAACGGGAAGATAGCAGTGGGAGAAATGAATTTGCTTCCTTCTGTATCTTACCAAATCCAATTTATTTCCTTAGATGGTTTTCCCCCTAAATCTTCACTCCTGTATGAACTGTGTCTCAGTTTTTAACAACCCGAGATAACCTGATTGACACAAGGGTCATATGTGACTTGTTAGTAGGGGCTCCGGTGTAGATTCTCCACCGAAACCAGATGGTTCTCTTTTGACTAAACAGAGGACTGATCCACGGATCAGCAGCATTAATGCCACCTGGGAGCAGTTAGAAATGCAGAAATGCAGGCTCCATCTCAGACACAGGTAATAGGAATCTGTCTTTAACAAGATCCCCAGGTGATTCATATGCACATTTACAGTTTGAGAAGCATTGATTAGAGAGCTCAGTATGTTTTGGATTATCTGCTAGACAGGGAATTGCTCATTTTGATCTCGGGGTTGTGGGATAATGAGTTAGAAGGAGCTTAGAATTATGAGACCGGGCCATAGCTCCTTTACCCTGGGCAAATCATTTCTAGCACTCTCCTGCTTTCTCATAGTTGTTTGATCAGATGTATTGTAAGGTCCCATCTGGCTCTGACAGTCTGTAATTCCGAAAATTTTCAGTTGAAGCCAAAGAAAAAAAATAAAACCCCGTTGAAATGTAATAAACGTTGTAATACGTTGATTAAAGAGCCACTGCTGCCTTTCCATGTTGTTGTGTTACAGTGATGGAGGGTATCGTCCATGCATCTGAGCTTGTCACACAGTCCTTTGTGCTAGCCCACACGAAAAGTAATTTCCTGTTTAATAACAATTATCCCTTCTTCACTGAAGAGGAAGCATATTTGATGGGAAAAGAAGATTCTTGCTAAAACAAAATGATATTTAGAGTGGCAGGCTGCCAGGAGCTTCTGAATCATTTGTATTGGAATGATTAGTAAATTCTTTATTTGAAAAACAGAGCTAATTAGGATCATTTTGGTGTGTACGGGTTTCTTTTGAAGAAAAGAAGAACGACTCTGGTGAGAAACAGAACAGAACCGCATATGCACACGCACACACACAAAACAAGCTCGTACTTGACTTTCTGAGTGCAAGTCACGTGTGTGTAGATAGAGGTCAGTCCTGGGGTTCAGGACTTAGGAATGTGTTTGAGGTCCATAGTCTCTTCACTGTGGGACCACGGCAATCTCCTTCCCCTTCTGTGATTCAGTCCTGTTATCTGAAAAGTGACTGGATGGAACTATTCTATCCCACACGTTCATTGCTGCTCCTTAATAGAAGTTGCCTAGAACTTTGGGCTGAAAAGTACAGCAAGACCTCAAGCAAGCTCAGTGGGAAAGAGTTGGTCAATTGGTAATGTCTGCTATGGGTGAGGGATCAGGCAGAGGCCGAGTAAGTTCCCTTTGTCTGCAAATTCCTTAGCTAGTGGCTCTCTGAGGATATTGACAATTTTAAATATTTCCTCCTGAAAACATTTCTAAAAAGATCTTATTATAAGAAAACCAAAGAGAAATCAAATGATTACTAGGTTTGCCATTGCTGTTTTGGAGTCTTTTAAGAGCTCGAAGTGTATGTGTGTGTTTTTGGTCTTGACAACAACATGCGGGTCAACCTCTGAGGAAAAGAAAAGTAGGGCTGGATTTAAAAGACATTCAGTGTGAGATATGTGATAGGTTGGAAGTGATTTATGAAATGAGTCCTCTGTTTTGTTAGAATATGGATTGTTGTTTCATACAGGGTCCTTTATATGAAACAGATGCCCAATCTGTAAATCAGGCACCCTGGAGTAGGGAGATGGCATTTTTGTATAAATTATTGTGGATCCAGGAAGTAAAAAGTGTGGATGAACAAGTTTTTATTGGTTTCTTGGCATACAAGTCATTTTATCAGTCATCTGTCTGGGGTGATCAACCCCCACCCCCATTCTGCCTAGGGAGTTGGTGAAGGAAAGGGTTCAAAGTTCTGGGGAGAAACGTGTTCTTTGACCTAACAGGTTTGACATGTTGGGGTAGCTAACTGCCTCTTTCCCAGCCTGTTGAGCGAACTTTGGTGTTGTATTTGGCTTTCAGTTTCAAATGTAAATCCCCCAAAGGAAGCTGGATCAAAGTATTCCATGGAGTTCAGAGAAGAAATACATTTATAGTTCTCTTCCCCGCCTCCCCCCCTTTTTTAGGTCACTGAGCTCTTATTTCAGTGGTCTTTCTGTTTCCTATTCTTACAATGAAAATTTCATTGTTTTCCTGTCATCCCTTGGTTCTTGGATAGTTTTTGGTAGAGTCAGCTAATGATCATTCTTTCCATACTTGAAAGCAGCAAGCTCATTCATTTATTGATGGGCTCAGTTAAAAATCATGCATTTAACTCCCTGTCTGAGGTATGATACACAGCCACGTAGGTTACAGTGCTGCCTAAGACGTGTCCTGTCCTCAAGGTTCACAACCCAGCATGGGGCCATAAATATATTCAAGATGACAGAGAATCCAAGTATGGGTTCTAACCGATTTTGGAAGTGCTTATTCGTTTTGAAAGATGTTAATTACTTTCTTTATTCTGAGTGTATTATTTGAATTGGTCATTGGTTCACATGGCTCAAAAATAAAAATAAAATTTAAAAAAGTCTTGTTCTAATTCCTAACCCCACCTACCCACTCTTGCACCTTAACCCTTCTATGTGTAATTTATTGTTAATTTCTTATATCACCCACTGTTGTTTACTTTCAGGCAAATATAAGCAACAATAAATATAATCTTATTTCCCCCATTCTTACAGAGAAATTGGGATACTATACAGATGATTTTGCATTCTAACTTTTTCACTTAAGAGATTCCCTGAGGTTTTTCCACAGCGCATGGAGAACGCCATTCTCTTTTTCACAGCTGTGTAATATTGTGTGGAAGTGCCATGGTTTATTTATCCGTTCCTCTCAAGACAGACACTTGGGTATTTCCAGCCTCTTGCTCATGCATGCGCACAGCGCTGCAATCAATAATGGAGTTTATCTGTCACTTTACTTCACGCTGGCTTAAGTGTAGCTGTAAAAATAATTCTCAGGAGTGAAATTGCTGAGTAAAAAAGTAAATGCATTTATAATTTTGATAGGGATTGCCAACGAGCTCCCCAAAGGGTTGTACCATTTTGTGCTCTTGCCAGCAATGTAGGAGAGTGCCTAATTCCACTATTTATTACAGAGCATGTTGTAAAATTTTTGAATTGGACCTTTGCCAACTTGATAGGTGAAAAATGATATCCTTGTGCAGTTTTGACTTGCATTTTTCTTACTACAAGTGAGGTCAAACTTCTTTTCATATGGGTAAGAGCCATTTATATTTATTTTTCTGTGACCTATCTGTTAATGTTTCTTGTTCACATTTCTATTGCACTATTGATATTTTTCCCCACAATTTCTGGGTGGAAACTTTATTTCTCTTCATGAACATGTATTCTAACGATCTGAGCTAAGTCTTCTTTATAGACACACTTATTTAATCCTTACAGCAAGCCTGAGAGTTGGGTATTGCCACCTCATTTTCAAAATGAGGAAACTGAGGTTCAGAATTGCTAAGTAACTGACTGCAGGCCATACAGCCAGTAAGAAGCAAAATGATGTTGAGATCCAAGTTGTCTTACTGCTCAAGTCTTTCCTCTTTATTACACAGTATTACTATTTTTCTTAGGCAGAGACCAGTCAGTCAATTTAAACGGACTTTCATTTCCCAGGAATACAAGATGACAGAGGAGGGTTTTGCTGAGATCATCCTGGGTGGGATGTGAAAGCCCAGCTGGGATTAGATACATGCCCTGTATCAATCCCCCCAGTGAATAATCCGCAGGGAGATTGATTGTACGCCACCCTCCCCGCCTTCCCACAAAGCCTTGCCATGATGCGTCTGAAGCCAAGAGGAACCAGGAAAAAGTGGCTGAAATTACCCAGGAAAAGGATTGCACTGAATTAGACATCAAAGAGTATGTGTGGCCACTGTGACCCACGAACGCAAAACAAACTTTACCAAGAATGGCTTTCTGTTAGGAATCCAGAAAAAAAAAAATTTTTAATGTTTATTTATTTATTTTTGAGAGAGAGAGGGAGAGAAAGTGAGCACGAGTGGGGGAGGGCCAGAGAGAGAGAGGCTTCAGGGAATCTTGGGTTATAGGCTGTGTCTGAAGCCCCTTGCCTAGTTCTTTCTCAAACAGCTGGGCCAGCGCTGGGAGCTCAGGACTTCTCGGGAAGGACAATTTCCCTTCCCACCTGCCCTCTCTGTTTAAAGTTGCTGGGACTGTGGACGAACAATAGAGCTGGCCCCAAGAGAAAAAAAAAAAAAAAAAGATAAAACTGTGGTTCGTTTATGGCATTTGACAAATCTGCAAGATTCACAGAAAGCGCATTACCAAATGATTAAAACCCTGGGCTCTCCCCTCGGAGAATATGTGTGTGAGGACATCACATTACTCGTTGAATAATGTAATCACTGCAGTTTCCTGCCAGTTCAAGAATATAGCCAAGATGCTCTTTTTCACTCTATTTACCAATTGCATTCTAAAAACCATCTTCCTCACGGCAAGTTTCCCCATTTTCGTTCACTTTAGTTTATTGTGACTTGATAGAACATGAATCCAGTGAATTTAAACTTAATTAAAGCTACAGTCATGTTTTTAAGCCAAGTAGCAGGCACGCACGAGGGGAGGGCGGGCACTAACATGGCTCAGGAGGTGCCTCCTGGTACATAGACTGCTCATTCGTGCACAGCAGGGGGTCCAAGTGGCTTTGTTTGTGCTAAGCATTTTTTTTTCTTCTATTTTAAATTTGAGTATACTTGGCACACAATGTTATGTTCGTTTCAGGTGTAAAACGTAGCGATTCAACAAGTTTGTACATTATGTGGTTTTGCTGAGTATTTGATTCAAGTTTTCATTAGGATACACAGGTCTAGCATTTGCCTTGAATGTGTATGGTCACAAGTAGAAAAAAAATCCTGGAAATGGATTTTTTGTGTGTTCTTACCGATGTTTTCAAGCCAGGTAATCACTGGCTTTACTGTCATAGGAGAGTTGGTACCATGTAACTAGGAGATCTGTGAGTGGTAGCTACACCATAGAGCAGAGTTTGGCCAACTTTTCCATAGAGAACCAGATAGTAAGTACTTAAGGCATTTTTTTTAAAATTTTTTTTTTAACGTTTATTTATTTTTGAGACAGAGAGAGACAGAGCATGAACGGGGGAGGGGCAGAGAGAGAGGGAGACACAGAATTGGAAGCAGGCTCCAGGCTCTGAGCCACCAGCCCAGAGCCCGACGCGGGGCTCGAACTCACGGACCGCGAGATCATGACCTGAGCTGAAGTCGGCCGCTTAACCGACTAAACCACCCAGGCGCCCCATTAAGGCATTTTTTTTAAGTTTTTAGAATTTTATTTTATTTAAAAAAATTTTGTTTTTAGCATTTATTTATTGTTGAGAGACAGAGCGCAAGTGGGGGAGGGGCAGAGAGGGAAGGAGACACAGAATCCGAAGCAGGCTCCAGGCTCTGAGCTGTCAGCACAGAGCCCAACCTGGTGCCCGAACCCATGAACTGTGAGATCATGACCTGAGCCGAAGTCGGACACTTAACCGACTGAGCCACCCAGGTGCCCCTAGGATTTTATTTTAGAGAGAGAGACAGCATGAGGAGGTGAGAGGGGCAGACGGAGAAAGAGAGAATCTCAAGCAGGCTCCGTGCTCAGGGTGGACACCTATGCAGGGCTTGATCCCACAACCCTAGGATCATGACCTGAACTGAAATCAAGAGTCAAACGCTCAAGTGACTAAGCCACCCAAGGTGCCCAAATACTTAAGGCTACTCACCTTTGCCATTGAAGTGCAGAAGCAGCCATAGTAACACATAAATGAAAGGAGTGGCTGTGTGCCAATAAAACTTTATTAAAAAAGAAAAGCAGACAGCGGGCAGGACTTGGCCCTGGAGCCATACCTAAGTTTGCCATAGAGCAAAGCATTAGTGCTTTCTTCCCTAACTAGGGAATCCTACTCTGGGCAGTGCTTTCAGGTTATAAAAATGTGTAAATATGATTGCCTCCAGCCCCCAAAATAGAAATAGATGCTACCAAGAGGACCATGGAGGTGGATCTTCTACCAATTCTTTATTTTCATCATTCTTCTTGTTCTTGTCTCTATTTATTCATAAACCATTTATTTAACAGGGCTTCCTGTCATATGTGCCTCTGTCTTTTCTGTTTCCTTTCCCTACTTTCCCACTGACCTTAAAGACAGTTTGAGGAAGGGGTTGGGGATTTGGGCTAGTGGCTTGCTCATAGCTGGGTTTAAATCTTGGCTATCATGTTTTTGAGCAGGTACTTGACTACTCGGTTTGTTTGTTTGTCTTTTGAATGAAAGTTGAAGTAGATAATCCATAAAGTTACTGTAATGTTTATAAATGAGTATAAAGGAAGCTTCACAAATTAGAACACAATAAGTACTTTTAAAAAATATTTATAGGGGCGCCTGGGTGGCTCAGTCAGTCAAGTATCCCATTTTGGCTCAGGTCATGATCTCACGGTTCGTGGGTTTGAGCCCTGTGACGGGCTCTGTGCTGACAGCTCAGAGCCTGGAGCATCCTTCGGATTCTGTGTGTCTCTCTCTGCCCCTCCCCAGTCGCACTCTGTCTGTCTGTCTCTCTCTCTCAAAAACAAACATTTTAAAAAATTAAATAAAAAATATATAAAATACACACATTTTTACAAGTTCGTCGTCTCTGCCATTTTGTCTGTAGTCTCTATTTGTTCTCTCTTTCATGAATCAAATCCTGAATTCCTCCAGACTTCCATGTTAATAAGGCTGAAAGCAGAAATGTTGTCAGAAGAGAGTAAGTAATGGTGTTGGTTACTATGAAAATTGGCTAGGGGCGCCTGGGTGGCTCAGTCGGTTAAGCGTCCGACTTCAGCTCAGGTCACGATCTCACAGTCCGTGAGTTCGAGCCCCGCGTCGGGCTCTGGGCTGATGGCTCAGAGCCTGGAGCCTGCTTCCAATTCTGTGTCTCCCTCTCTCTCTGCCCCTCCCCTGTTCATGCTCTGTCTCTTTCTGTCTCAAAAAAAAAAAAAAAAAGTTAAAAAAAATTGGCTATCAGCAACACAAAAACACAAAATAACAGTGGCTTATGCGGGACCAGCTGGTGCCGAGTGGCCCCTAGGATCCAGGCCCCTTCCAGCTTGTGCCCCTGGCTTCTGTGCTATTATCCAATGTGGCTACTCTGGCCCTGTCAGGAGTTCAGCAGTCAGAAAGGTCAGGGCAGAAAGGGCAAGGAGCAGGAGGCTTTGCAGAATCAATCGCGGCTTCCTCAGGTCCTCCGGATCACATAAACCTCCTTTCCTTTCTCCATTAACTCTAAACATCTTGTGTCTTTGTGTCATGGTTGTTTATTGTCTGTTTCCTCCCAGTAGAATATAAACCTCAGGAGTTTGGGGACTTAGTTTTATTTGCCACTGTTTCCCCCACACCTGATACAATGGCTGGCACGTTGTAGATGTACATCGAATATCTTTAGAATGAATTCCAGAGTAAAATGGTTTCATTTGGACCCGCCGAAAGGATTAATCTTTGTATCCCTCAGAGTGCTTTGTGCGTAGCAGGTCCTCCGCAGAAATACCTGGAGTGAACACTTGAACATTAAATAGAATATCAGTCAGCTTGGATTCGTGCCAGACAATAATAAGTATTCACTATGGTTGCATGCTGAAGAATATGCAAAATGTTTTTCAGGCTTTACCTCATTTACCTCCTTAAAACCCAAGGTATTAGGTGGTGGTATGATGGTGGTAGTCGTCTCATTTTAATGATAAGGAAACCAGATTTCAAGGAAGTTAAATAAGTTGCCCAAGGTCATGTCACTGAAAATGACAGAGCCAGGACCCGACCCTGGTGTATCAGATTTGAAGGTTTGTAGCCTTAAGCACCGGATCCTAATGGTCACAGAGGAGTGAGCTAACTCCGTGTATATTTTGAGATGATCTCAGGCTTCCGGGACTAATTGGAATAAGACAAGTCTGAGGTGCCGTAGACCCATCTCTAATACGTGTGGCAGAGAGATACAAAAAAAGCACTTCACGAAGGAATTAATTAGTCATTGTCCGTTGACTTGACCATGAGTCTGTCTGAACTTGTTCTATTATTTTATTATGATTAGTGAAAGGCATTCAACTTAAATTCAAGGGAAAGTTAATGAAGTCCAAAAGTTAGCAAAAGGAGAAAAACAAATCAACGGATAAAAAGCTCAACTCGAAGGATCTCTTCCAAACCTCTGAAGTCACATTTCTTCATGAACAGTTAAGAGGCCAGACTTTTCTTTAATTAGGCTTTTTTTTTTTAATTTGATTGAATACAGCTAAAAATCGTGACCACCTACAGGCTTTAACAGCTATAACTACAAAATGACTTAGAATTCATTTTTTTAAAACTACAAGTCCAAATCGTCCTATTTGAGGCGGTCCTAGGCTCAGTAGTAGACACACATAGCTTTGAAATGCTGGCATTGCAGTTTCTACCTGGTTTTCCAGTTTGGGCTGGTTGTGAGGAAGGCTGTGTTGGTCCTTCTCTTGCATGTGCATGCACACATCTCTCTTGGAATTCCCAGGAGTAAAACTCTGAGGTCACAGGAGAAGTTTTGCCTATCAGAGTCTCCAAGTGTTTGTACCAATTTAGACTCCTACCAGTCATGTATGAGACTGCCAGTCGTTCCACAGCCCGACAGCATTTGATCCTGTCTGTCTTTTAAGCTGCCTTACAAGTAACGAAAGGAAAAAAGAAAAACCTGGCATGACACAAGTTCTTCTTCTTGAGTCTCAGGAGCTACTTCCAAAGGAAGGGAAAGGCAAAGGAAAAGGAAAAAAAAAGAAAACGAATAGGAAGAATAAAGAAAGGAAGAAGGAAAGAAGGAAAAGAAAGAAAGAAGGAAAAAAGCAGTTCCATTTTCCAACATACCTAACAACTTATTCATAGGGGTGATGAATGATTCAGTTGGATAGAAAAATCTAAAAAAGCAATTACTAGTCTAGATTCAGTGTAGCTGACAGTTGCCTACTCAAAAGCCATGTTCCGGGGCGCCTGGGTGGCTCAGTCAGTTAAGTGTCCAACTCTTTTTTTTTATGTTTACTTCGAGAGAGAGAAAAACAGCGCACGTGTGTGCACATGAGCAGGGGAGGGGCAGAGGGAGGGAGAAAGAGAATCCCAAGCAGGCTCTGTGCTGTCAGCTGGGGCTCCATCCCATGACGCTGTAACCATGACCTGAGGGGAAATCAAGAGTTGGACACTTAACCCACTGAGCCACCCAGGCGCCCCAAGAGTTCAGCTCTTGATTTCAGCTCAGGACATGATCTCAAGGGCTCATGAGATCAAGCACCACGTGGGGCTCTGCACTAACTGCACGGAGTTGGGATTCTCTCTCCCTCCCTCTCTCTCTCTCTGCCCACCCCTCCCCACCCCGCTCACATGATCTCTCTTGCTTTCTCTCCCTAAATAAATAAATTAACATGTTCTCTCTTCCTCCACACCAACAGGGCTTCAGTTTTGCTCAGCACCCATCCTTCAGGGAAGGTGAACCTATTTCCAGCTCAAGAGGGAATTCTGATTGATCAGTCTAAGCTAATCACGGTTTCTCTATTCCTCTCATCGAGTAATTAGCTAAAGACTGGACATGTGAGCCGGGTCTAGCCAATGAGACATTGGCAAAAGGACAGCTCTTAGGGAAGGTTTTCTTACTGTCAAGGAGATTCCAGAAGAAATGGTCCCTTTTTGCTTTTGGATGTGGTATATCTGGATGGATATGGAACTGTACCAGCTAGCTCCCTGACTGCCAGGCTGAAGATGAAGCATCCACACGAAAGAATTACAGAAAATGGAGATGGAGCCTGTATTCTGGAACCTGCTCTAAGTTTATGTAAAGCCATAAATTCATTTATTGTTGGGGCACCTGGGTGGCTCAGTCGGTTGAGCGTCCAACCTCAGCTCAGGTCGTGATCTCACGGTCCATGGGTTCGAGCCCCACATCAGGCTCTGTGCTGACAGCTCAGGGCCTCGAGCCTGCTTCCGATTCTGTGTCTCCCTCTCTCTCTGCCCTTCCCCCGTTCATGCTCTGTCTCTCTCTGTCTCAAAAATAAATAAATGTTAAAAAAAAAATTAAAGAAAAAAGTTTTTTTAAATAAAAAGTTCACATCTTGGGGCGCCTGGGTGGCTCAGTCGGTTAAGTGTCTGACTTCGGCTCAGGTCATGATCTCATGGTTTGTGAGTTTGAGGTCCACGTTGGACTCTGTGCTGACAGCTCAGAGTCTGGAGCCTGTTTCGGATTCTGTGTGTGTCTCTCTCTGCCCCTCCTCCCCTTTCTCTCAAAAAGAAATAAACATTAAAAAATTTAAAAAAAAAATCCTTGCTTTAAAAAAATAAAAATAAAAAGTTCACATCTTGGGGAGCCTGGGGGCTCAGCTGGTTGAGAGTCTGACGCTTCATCTTGGCTCAGGTCATGATCTCACAGTCGTGAGATCAAGCCCCACATCAGACTGTGCATTGGGCATGGAGCCTGCTTAAGATTCTCTCTGTCTCTATCTGCCTCTCTCTCTCTCTCTCTCTCTCTCTCTCTCTCTCTCTCTAACATAAAATAAAAATAAAAAGCTTACATCTTTCAGGGACTCCTTTCTCATGTTAAGAAATACAAATCTTTTTTCATCACTTCAAGTGACTACCTAGTATTGTATCACAAATATACACCAGGATTTGCAAAGCCACATTACTAACCATCGGGTATTTGGGGGTTTTGTAATATCACATTAACACAAACAATCCTGCCATAAACAGCACTTTATGGTAAGCCTGACTAACCATTTAGTAATGTCCTCAAGGTAAATTCCTAGAAGTACAATTGCTGATCAAAGGGAGATGTCTGGATTTTTTCCCTTCTCATAACATGTTCACAATCCTTCTAATCTTTACTTCCAGACACATTGTCCTTAGGTTTAGGTATTTTGCCGGAGGACTTTGGGTTGATCCTGCCTCAGCAGGGCAAGACCTTAGCCATTTGCCTTGTAGTGCTCTGTCTTTCATGTTAAAGGGCTTGAACAGAAAAGGCCATGGCAAAGCCAGGCACAGGCTATTACATCCCTAAGGGTTAATTTACTCATTTTTCCTAGGGGAAGTGAGTGGAAGCCTGAGAGCTTCTTAAGCCTTTTTGTCTTTCTCTATACCCTGATAATTTGAGCATGCTTTTTATCTTTGTCATATCTTTATTTGAGAATAAAGGAAACCAGCGCTCGCTGCTCCAAAGATGGATGCCTGCGTTTGGATGTCATCTGTCAATCATCTTAGAACATAAAAGATGGTCACCCTGCAAGGGGAAAACCTGGCTCCAAGTTTTGGCTGTGATGCCCGGCCATGGAAGCATTTAATTTCAGATGTAAATGCCTTCCTAAGTCTGAGGAGCACCTTCACAGTTCAGCCAGGACATTTAGTATAATTCAAGGCAAGAGGGCTCACCAGAATATAACTGGCAAACTAAATGCAGATCATACCTGTTTATTATTGGTCTCAGCTTAAGTTCTTTAGAAAGTAAAGCTTGAGGCAAAGATGGGAGCACCTAATGCATTTTAACTTTATGTAGAAGTTTATTCCTCTCTCCCTTGAAAACCCAGTGATAGATGGTTTTATACTGACATGGTAGGTCATTGATTTGTAGCCTCCAAAATTACCCCAATCATTGCTACTTCCCACCCAGTGTGGGGGGAGGGAGGAAGGATGATGGGAAACAGAGAGAGGAAGAGGGGAGGAAGGGAAGTGTGTTTTAAGTCAGTTGTTTTAAGGGCAAGTATGGTGTTTCGGGTATATACCACTTCCGCTCACATTCCATTGGGAAAAACAGATGGCCACACCCAGCTCCAAGGGTTTGGTCTTTAGCTGTACACCCATGTGTAAGGCACTGAAACTCTGATTTGGGAGGTTCAAACCCAGGGAGGTGATGGTGAGGGAAAAGGAAGCCAGGCAAAGAAAGATGGGAAATCACATGATGCTTTATCTTCTGTGCCTGTCAGAAAGAGACATGTGGACTGCACACCAGGCTTGTTTGCTTTGTACGCGGTACTTTTCTGCTAGGATTGCAAGGAAGAAGTGTCCCTAGAAGTAGCCCATGGACGAGGGAAAGGAAGGGAAATTTATCTTTCCCGCTCCCTCCCAGCTCCTGTTCCCACTGGTGAAAGCTTACCCTGCCAGGGCCGAGGGTGGCATACTTCTCTTCTCTTTATCTTATATAATCCAACCCTTTGGCAGCTGCACAAGAAGCAGATCCCCTGCCCCAGAAGTAGAAGGCTGACCCCATGGGAGTGAGGTGCTGACCAGAGAGGAAGTCTCGGTCAGGAGAATCTGACAGCGTTTACAAGATCTGTGTCCCAACACATTACTTACTGGGATTTTGAGTGGAAGGTAATAGGGGCTTTGTTGAAAATTCAGCTCTAACTGAACTCTCTTGAAGTTCTGAGCCTGTTGGTTAGTACCTTACAAAATGAGCTCATTGGTCAGAGACTGGTAGGGAGAAGGGAGTTTCTCTTCATCTTTGACCAAGAATTCTAATATAACGATTTTTTAAAAATATTTATTTATTTTTGAGAGACAGAGTGAGACAAAGTGAGACTGGGGGAGGGGCAGAGAGAGAGGGAGACACAGGATTGGAAACAGGCTCCAGGCTCCGAGCTGTCAGCACAGAGCCTGACGCGGGGCTCGAACCCACAAACCGTGAGATCATGACCTGAGCCAAAGTCGGACGCTCAACCGACTGAGCCACCCAGGCGCCCCTATAACGATGTTTTTCACAGGCATCTCAGAAACCTGATGGAGGATTTCCTCTCGCTGCTTCCCCCCACCCCAGGGATATTGATTAGAACACTGTGAGAGTTTTTCCCTCCTTTTCCTCTCCTTTCCTTCCTTCCTTCCCTCGCTCCTCCCTTCCCTCTTCCTTCCTTCTTTCCTTCCTTTCTTCTTTCCTTCCCCCTTCCTTCCTCCCTTCCCCCCTTCCGGCCTTCCTTCCTTCTTTCCTTCCAGAAGGGAGATTTATTATGATTATCTTTGTTTTGTTAAGAAGTTTAAATTCCATCCTGGCTTTTCTCCTGGAAAAAAAAAAAAAAAAAAAAAAAAACAGTAAAACTCAAATGGCATGAAACATGAACAATTAGCCAGCCAAATTAGTATATACTTTAGGTTGTCTTTGAGCTTGACATGTTTGTTTACTGTGAATCTGTGAATTTAGAAATACAACCTAATCGAAACATAATTGAAAGAACCCCTTCTCCAGTAAGAAACAGGCTCGGTGGATTTGGAAACACCTAACTCTGTTTTTAGAGGATCTTTAAAACCAGGAGTCTGATCCTATTGGCACAAATGCTCTTTAACAGACATAGTGCTTACGTTCACTTCCTCTAGAATCAGAAGATTTATAATTAAGTATCTTGGTGACCTCGGACATACTTAGAATTCTTAGACTCTTAGTTTCATTTTCTGTACAATGGGGATCATCTAGTATCCTAACAGTGTCTATTCGAATACTACTATCTACCTCACAGGGATATCATCATAACCAAATGAGATAAAACCTGTCAAGCTCCTGGCACATAATGTGCTCTCGATAAGTGGCAGAAGCTGTCACGTCATCACTGGCATCATCATCATCATCATCATCATCATCATCATCATTGTATTGTATGATGATGCTCCATTTGTTGACAAATTGTCCTATATTGATGACATATAAGGGTTTTTTAAATTTTTTTTATTAAAAAAAATTTTTTTAACGTTTATTTATTTTTGAGACGGAGAGAGACAGAGCATGAACGGGGGAGGGGCAGAGAGAGAGGGAGACACAGAATCGGAAGCAGGCTCCAGGCTCTGAGCCATCAGCCCAGAGCCCGACGCGGGGCTCGAACTCACGGACAGTGAGATCGTGACCTGAGTTGAAGTCGGACGCTTAACCGACTGAGCCACCCAGGCGCCCCAACATATAAGGGTTTTTAGTGACCCTCCATTTCAGTAAAGGGTTAACGACAGTCGTTATAAGGCATGAAGCCAAGTAAGGGTGGTGCTTGAGTGTCTCTCCTTCAATTATTGGTTTGTTACAGATCATACAGCCATCGTGTTAAACTTCCTTTTAAAGTCGTTTTAACTCTCACATTAAAGGGCAAGTGTATCTACCTCATTTATCTCCCATTGTCTTCATAGGAAGCCTTACAAATAGTGCTTGGGATAGTTGAAAACCCTGTGGAGAGTCCCCATCTCACGTGCACATGGAAAGGTTTTCCTTGTCGATGGAAGCTCTTTAAATTTTTTTTTTAATTTTTAAAAATAATCTCTACCCCCATCGTGGGGCTTGAGCTCATGACCCCGAGGTCAAGAGTCACATGCTGCACCCACTAAGCCAGCCAGGTGGCCCTTGATGGAAGGTTTCTGATGCTCTGGTTCTAAAGGATCACATGTATCATTCAAATTCCATCCTTTGTCTTACTGAAAAAAACAAAACAAAGAACTCCTACCTCACGTTAGCAGAGTTTGTTAGGGTAATAATCCTGTGGACTTTCTAATCGCTAGCGAGCGCCGTTAATCAATTTGTTTACACTTGGCTTCCTGTGATTTGGCACTTATAAAGTCTATTCATTGGTTTCTAATAGAAACCAAGAGCCTATCCCAAAAATTCAGCAGCTGTGGAACTAAGAACATTAGGGTTATCCCTTCATATTTTAGAGCATATATCAGCACAGTGGCTCTGCAACCCCTCCACTCCACGATAGATGTCTTACCGATGGAGTGTATGTCCCATAAAGCAAAGTGTCATATTTTCTTGACTCAGCAATTCTTAGCTGCAAAGAAAATACTTCATCTGGTCAATGCCAACCTCCAAATGAGAAGGAAGAAAAGAAAGAGCATTAGGAAGATTCATCCATAAACTCTCTCTTATCATCTCTTCAATAAGCCTTTGGATCTGGCCTTTCTGGCTCTCAACCCTCAAAGAAAACAAAAGTGAAACCAGAGTGAGTCCTTGAAAAGGATCCTGGGGAAGATGAGGTCAGAGAAGGAGGCAGCTACGCACAAATGAACATGCTTTTGCTTCTCTTGGCTCATGCAGTTCCTTCCCCCCCCTTCCAGTCCATCCACGATGATCTTATGATTCCTCCAATATGCAAGTTCTTCCAAGATTCTAGAAGGTCAGAGCAGAAAGAAGTGTTAAGATAGAGTCAAGTGGGGTTTTTGGGGTTTTTTTTTGCTTTTTTGTCTTGGCTTTCTGGAGTCCCGGGGTTTTCTTGGAGGCCCCCTTGGAATTTCACGGTGGTAGAGGACAATAGCGAGGAAAGCGAGGCTGAATTGACAGGAATCAAGACCCTCCTCCTCTAAATTAGTCAGATCATCTCCATCTTGTGCTTTCCATATTATTTCAGAAGCTAGTTATCTGTTGCTCCGTAGTCATCCCATTTCTTCCTTCCTGCATCCTGATTTTGTGTGCAGTGGCAACGGGCCCCACTCCAAGCTGTGGCCTATGATCAAAGTCATTCACGACAACCCTGTCCCTCAATTTCCCAGTCTTGTTGGCAGTTGTGGCTTGGCATATGACCCATTGTTGTCCCATGACACATGAGAAGTCGCTGACGCTCAAAGTTTTGTGAAACTTTGATTCCCTTATTAAAAACACGCTTACGTGGCTGGTACTGACCTTCCCTTTCTTCCTCCCTTCGATGCCGGTGTCATGTCAGTAACCTTGCGACCATGAGCATGATGGGAATGTCTGAAATCACAGAAACATTGGATCAGACCTCGAGGAGCCACTGAACCAAATCTAGCAACCATCTAGCTCCAGAATTCTTGCCATATATGGAAAGGAAACTACTATTACTTAAACTATTTCAATTGGGTTTTTGTCACTTGCATCCCAAAAAAAAGCATTCTTAGCAGATACATACATATTATGCTTCTAGATAAGATTTTGTTTAGATCGAGGATTTTGAGGCTAAGAAGAATTTGTGAGGGGCACCTGAGTGGCTCAGTCAGTTAAGTGTCCGACTCTTGATATTGGCTCAGGTCATCAGCTCACAGTTTGTGAGGTTGAGCCCTGTTTGGGGCTCTGGACCAAGGGCGTGGATCCTGCTCGGGATGCTGTCCGTCTCTCTCTCTCTCTGCCCCTCCCTCACTTGTGTGCACACAAGTACACACATGGACTCTCTCTCAAAATCAATAAATAAGCATAAAAAAACAAAAATAAATAAATAAAAATAAAAAGAATTTGTGATATCATGATCTTGTCCCATCATCTCATTTTCAAGAAAATAAAAAGGTTTTAAAAAATACTTATTTATTTTGAGAGAGAGGGTGAGCAAATGGGGGAGGGGCAGAGAGAGCGGGAGAGACAGAATCCCAAGCAGGCTCCGTGCTGTCAGCACAGAGTCTGACGTGGGGCTTGATCTACCGAACCCTGAGATCATGACCTGACCTGAAATCCAGGGATACGTCGCTGACGGAGACACCCAGGTGCCCGAAAATAGAAGCAGTTGTAATTGTCTATTGCTGTATAAATAACTACCTCAAAACACAGTGGCTTAAAACAACAGCCTTTTTGTTATCTCTTCCAATTCTGTGAGTGGCCTGGGCTCAGACCGGCAGGACTTCTGTCCCCTGTGGTCTCCCCTGGTGCTGCAGGGATCTGCAGGCTCAACAGGTTCTCTTGCCTAATGCCTGGCAGGAACAGCTGGAAGGCTGGGCTGGGCTGGCATACTTGGCCTTTCTCTCTCTCTCTCTCTCTCTCTCTCTCTTTCTGTCTCTCTCTCCATCTCTGTCTCTCCCCACCGCCCTGTCTCTCTGATTGTCTGTCTGTCTCTGTAATTTCAGAGCCTCTCCTTGTCCATATGTCCTTTCCACGCAGCCTCTCTATTTGGTCTCCTTAGCCAGGTAGTTGACTTCTTGTCTTACACGGCACCTCAGAGCTGTCCAACGCACCCAAGCAGAAGCCCCCAGGCTCTCCTCAGGCAGAGAGTCACGTTGGTGACATTCCACGGGTTAGAGTGAGTCACAGCGCCGTTGAGATTCAAGAGTGGAGGACCGCATGAGGGTGTGAATACCAGGAGGTGTGCCTCATGGGTGGCAATCTTCGCAGATTAGCTGCTTCAGAAACCCACACCCGGACTGTGAAAGCTGGTTGTCTAAGTTGCTAGAGCCGTAACTGTTTAATTCAGATCATTGCAGCGAAGAGAGATCCACATGGGATGGGGTTGAGGGGTGGAGATAGGGAAAGAAGGTACTTACCCCTGTCCCAGGATTTTTCACTCTCAGCACCCTTGACATTTGGGGCCAGATGATTCTTTGTCGTGGGGGCTGTTCTTTGTATTATAGGATGTTTAGCAGCGTCCCTGGCCTCTACCCACTAAACACTGCTCGCACCCCCCACCCCGAGTTGTGACAATCAGGAATGTGTCCAGACATTGCCAAATGTCCCTGGAGACAAAAGAGCCCTAGCTGAGAACAATGGCCCTAACCTTCTTTAGAGGTTCTGTTACTTCCCAGAAATCCAGCTGGGCTGGACAGCCTGCTCTTACATGTGGGCCAGCAGAGCACATTTGCATTCTTAAATTCTTCCAGTGGGAAATATCTCTATGTAGTAGAAAAAGATAGGATAATCAATTTCACACTCTGGGCCACTTATTCTACGTAGAGTCTTTACTTTGGATAAAGGCTTTTTAATTTCTGCTCTAAGTTCACCAAAGAGTGCTTTAAAGATTGTGCCCCCAAGTGAAGTCTGAACTGGTACCCTCCTTCACTGCCATTGCACAGTACTAAGCAATTCCCTTGCTGTTTTTTTTTCTTTTGCTTTTTCCAAGAGTTGTCCATAAAGAGGTAGATTTTAAAGCCATGGGACAAGGTGAGATCAGCTGGAGAAATAGGTAAATGAAAAAAGAAGAAAAGACGGTCGTCTAGGCCAGTCCCTTCACCATTTAGAGGAAGACAGAAAAGGAAGAAATGTTACTCACGCGCGCGCACACACACACACACACACACACACACACACACACACACATACAAATGTACAACTGGGGCCGGGGCGCCTGGCTGGCTCAGTCAATAAAGGCATGTAACTCTTGATCTCGAGTTCAAGTCCCATACTGGGCATAAAGATTACTTAAAAAAATAAATAAATGCAATTAAAACCACACACACACAAATATACAACTAGGGACCACCCTTATAGCTCAAACCCTTAGAAATTATTCAAATTTGGCAATCCTAAACTATTTACCCTGCCCTGCCCTGCTTTCCCTGCAGAAAGCACTGTAAAAGCTCTGGCCTAGATTTTCCCCCATTTTCCTGTCTCCTTCCCCTGACTAAAACCTGGTGTTCCTCATATGGCCCTGTGTGGCCTGTCACACTTCCTGCTTCTAGGATCTCTGAGCATACTAAACCTTGTTTTTCTGAGCTTTTCCTGTGTCTCTTCTGGCGGCCACCCCTGACTGCCCATCACATAAAAGAACACAGATCATGGATACATTCTGATGGTACAGCCAACAGGATTTCCTGGTGGATAGGGTATGGAAAGTGAGACAAAGAGAGAAGGCGAGGATGAATCTAGGGTTTTTGGCGAGAGCGATTGAACAGAGGGAGTTGACACTTGGTGGGCTACAGGAGACTGCCTATGGAACAAGCCGTGCAGGCGTGGAAGAACACGAGTGAAGTGTAGCCATGTTAATGTCAACATTTCCCCTAGATGTCCCCAAATTGAGTAAGTGGTTGAATAAGTAGACAAAAGTCTGGGCTGGAGAGAGGATTTGGGAGTGATTGGTGTATGGACGATGTTTAAGGACATGGAACTGAAGTAATTGCCGGGGGAGGGAGGGGTGCCTGGCTGACTCAGTCAGTAGAACGTGCAACTCTTGATCTCAGGGTAATGAGTTCAAGTCCCATGTTGGGTGTATGGCTTACTTAAAAAAAAAAATAATAATAATAATTACCAGGACAGAGAGCATTTAGCGGAGAGCAGAGGACCAAGGACTGAGCCCTGGAACCACCAAACTTGAAAGCAAAAAGCTGGTCTAATGGTTTTTTAAGATTCATTTGCATTGCCAGTTCTGTGATCCTCAGGGGGTAATAAGTTTCCCAGTCTTTCCCCAAACCTGCAAATTCAATGGATTTCCTTTTAATTATTCATCATTTGAATCAAATTGTTACTGTTCCACTTCCCGTTTGCATAGCAAACTTCACTGAAACACCATGCCATAAAATACCAACATTTTATGATATCTCCTGATTTGTGGGTACAGAGTGTGGGCTGGGCTGTGTGATTCTTCAGACCCATTTGGAATAACTGGAAGTTTAGCAGTGGTATTCAGCTGCTGGATGTACTAATACAGTTGCCTCTTGAGCAACATGGGGGTTAGGAGTTAGTCAAAAATCCATGTATAAATTTTTGTCTCCCCTGAAACTTACCCATTAATTGCTTGCTGTTGACCAGAATCCTTACTGATACAGAAACAGTCGATTAACACATATTTTGTTTTTTACATGTATTATATACACTGTATTGTTACGATAAAGTAAGGCAGAGAAAAGAACATGTTAAGGAAATCGTAAGGAAAACACGCTTATATTACTGCAGTGTATTTATTGAAAATAACCCATGTGTAGGTGGACCCGTGTAATGCAAACCCGGGTTGTTCTAGGGTTAACTGTATATTCAGTGAGGAGAGATGTGAACTGAATCTTGCAGCCAAGGGTCTAAGAGCAGGTGGGAGAAGTTACACTGTGTTGCACAGGAGGAGAGGGTTGGGTATTCCTGGGGAGCAGCCTTCAGCCTTCTCAGCCCCCCAGGCTATTGCAGAAGTTGAGGGGAAGAGACGAGGAGTTTGGTAAATTGCAGAGTAAATAAGAAGCGACAACTTTACTAGTGTACAGAGAAAACAGAATCCCATCAGAGCGTGAGTTTTCCTCTAGCTCATGGCTCTCATTTCATCTAAGACTTGAGCCTTGACCTCATGAGTGACGGATCTTTGTGCTGGAAGCTGCTGTTCTACACACGTCTCCGGGAATGCTTTCCAGACTTCTCCAGGCACAAATGCTCGTGTCGTCGGCTGTGTTCTTGCCGTGGTTTGCACCCGCGGGAGGTCCTCACCATCTGAGGAAAACTGGCACTGGATAAAGGCCGGGAACAAGGAGCAACCTCGGTGCATAGGGTGGATGTGTGTTTGGGGCAAGAAATGACCTTGGCAGAAAATGAAAACATTATAAAATCATAAAAAGAAATCATTTCTTTTTCAGGAGAATGTTACTATTGCAACTACACGCAAGAGGCAAGGAATGAACCAAGTGTTTATTGTTTGGTTTGGCATAAAGCTTAATAAATAAATAAAACTTTATATTAAACAGCATGAGAAGGAATCGTCTTTTACTCAGGCATCACTTCTTTGGCCTAATGAAAAAAGATCCGGGGTGCTTGGGTGGCTTAGTCAGTTGGGCATCCAACTCTTGTTTTTGGCTCAGGTCATGAGCTCATGGTTCATGGGGTTAAACCCTGCATTGGGCTCTGTGCTGAATGTGGAGCCTGCTTGAGATTCTCTCTCTCTCTCTCTCTCTCTCTCTCTCTCCCTCTTCTCTGCCCTCCTCCACTCATGCTCATGTTCTCTCTCTCTCTCTGTCAAAATAAATAAATAAACTTTTTAAAAAAGATCTGTTTTTTTCATTTATATATACATACCTGTTGTGGGTATGTATGTATAATGTTCTGAAGCTTCAGCATGTAAAATATTCTTCCAGTATTTAAAACTCTTTTAAGTTTATTTATTTTGAGAGAGAGAGAGAGCACACGCACACAAGTGGGGAAGGGACAGAATGAGAGAGAGAGAGAGAGAGAGAGAGAGAGAGAGAGAACCCCAAGCAGGATGTACGGAGCCCTGTGCAGGGCTTGAACTCACGAACTATGAGATCATGACCTGAGGTGAAGCCAGACACTTAACCGAATGAGCCAACCAGGTGCCCTAGTATTTAAAACTTTTTTTAATGTTTATTTATTTATTTTGAGAGAGACAGCATGAGTGGGGGAAAGAGCAGAGAGAGAAGGTGAGAGAGAATCCCAAACTAACAGCATGGAGCCCAAAGCAGGGCTCAATCCCCAACCCTGGGATCAAGACCTCTGCTGAAATCAAGAGTCAGACACTCAACTGACTGAGCTATCCAGGCGCCCCAGTATTTGAAATTTTTTGATCTATAATATCCTTACAGAAAAGTGCACAACTCAGAAGTGTGCTGTTCAGTAAATCGTCATTTTCATAAATTGCTCACACCCAGGTGCTCAGCACCTAGCCCCAGAAACAGAACATTGTCGACACCTGGATGTTCTTCTCTTGCCCAGACCCAGTTATTATCCATCCCTTCCCCAAGTCGTAACTCTCCTGACTTCTAACAGCATAGATGGGTTTTGCTTATTCTTGAACTTCCTATAAAGAGAATTATATTTTGATTGTGGCTTCTTTTTCTCCATGATGTGTCAGTGAGATTTATATATGTTGTTGCTTGTGCTGGCTTATTCATTTTCATTGCTATGTACTCCATGGTATGTGCCTGCCAAAATGTATCCATTCTACTATTGATGGGTATTTGGGAAGTTTCCAGTTTGAGGCTCTTAGGGATAGGGTTACTATGCACGTTCTATTCTTTTTTTTTTTTTTTTTTTTAAGTAGGCTTCATGGTCAGTGTGGAGCCCAACACAGGGCTTGAACTCACAACCCTGAGATCGAGACCTGAGCTGAGATCAAGAGTCGGGCCCTACCCACCTGAGCCACCCAGACACTCCTTTATTCTTTTTTTTTAAACTATTAACATTGTGTGTTTGGTTTTTTTTAATGTTCATCTTTGAGAGAGAGAGAGGCAGACAGAGAGAGAGGGAGACAGAGGATCCAAAGTGGGCTCTGTGCTGACAGCAATGAGCCCGATGTGGGCCTCGAACTCACAAACCGTGAGATCATGACCTAAGCTGAAGTCAGATACTCAACGGACTGGGTCAACCAGGTGCCTCTCAACTATGAACATTCTAGCACATGAGTGTTGGTGCACATGTGTATTCCTTTCTGTTAGGTCATGAGTTGTTCTCACCTGTGAATCTGTTAACTTGGTCATACCTGTTCAACATTGTTGTTTCCAGAACATTTTGCACTTTGTTGGAGTTATACGTGTGGGATTTAAGTGACATTTGATATACTTTATGAAAGAGTACACAATGATTCAGCATTAAACTGAAAAGTCATTATATCCACACTTTTTGTGGATGCAGAAACAGAGTAGCGGGGTGCAAATGATATTACTGAAACAGATATTCGTCGAGGGAGGAACACATCAATTCTTCTAAACGTTTGTGGAAGGAACTTCAGAAGATGAGGCATCCTCAAGGAAATGAAGCTGCCAATTATTCTTGACTTCACACTGTTTCTCAGATATGCACAAAAGTACTTCTGATCACAACATCAAGCCATGCAGCTGAAGGAGGGAGAAATGGCCAAATGCCTTGAAACAGACTAAAGAGATTTCAGAAAAGCGAGACACTGATATGTCTTATTCATGTGTCATGCAGGACTGTAATTAAGGCCTAGTGTCCTACTTCAATTGCATTTTTTTAAATTTTTCCTTGGAGGGAGATAAATAACAACGGATTACTAACACTAGAGTCTTCCATTTGATGAAATATGGTAATTAGAATGATAATATTACAGCTGTAATTTATTGGTCCAAGCATTGCACTCAGCAATTTGCAAACATTCTTTCATTTAATTTGGTCTTCAAGGCAGCTCTACCCGGGAGGTAATATTTTTAGCCCTGGAGAAATGAGGCACCTTGTGCAAAGCTACATTAGCAGTAAGCAGGGGGAGCTGGGACTCAGACCCAGGTGTGGGTAACTTCCTGAGTGCTGAGTCTGCCCAGTGCTGGGCGCTGTGAGGTTTTCCAGCTCTCTACTAGGATAAATTCATTCGAGGTGAACAGGGACAAGAAGATAATTTTGGCACTGTGTCTAGGCAGTGTTCTTCGCTCCAGCTTTAACAAAAGCTACTGTTCCGATGCAAGCTCTCATCATCTATTACCTGCATCCGTTGGAAGAATTTCCTGAGTCTTCCTGCTTCAACATTATCCCCCTACAATCTGTTCTCAACACAGCAGCTGGAGCGAGCATTCAAAACGTAAGTCAGAGCGCGTCACTCCACCGCAAACCCTCCCCTCCGTTGGCGGCACACCTCACTTGGGGTGAGAGATGAAATCTCCAGCATCCCACGGGCTTTGTGCTCCGTGACCTCATGTCACTCTGTGACTTCCTGCCTTCCCACTCCCCTCCCCCTCTCTCCCGCCCTCAGCTACAGCAGTGCTGGCCTCCTGACACGCCCCTCTCAGTTCGTGTCCCCCTCCCCCCCCCAGGAATAGACTTGGAGAAGAGGATTTTGAATGTCAATCATTTGTCTGGAAAGTGAAGGAAATACCCCTGGGTCATTGGGAAGGGAAACAGGAAGGGGGAGGCTCCTAATAAGGGTGTGCTACCACGCCAGCTACCACTCTGGGCCCCTGATATCAATTCTGGGAGCCAAACTCGGGGAGCCAGTGGACAACGTGCACCTCGGCGTTCGCCCTCCAGAGGGGCCTGGGGCCTGGGGTGTTTATACACCAGCAACTCCTGTCTCCACTCAGCGTTAATCTTAACACTACCAGCCAGCTGTATGCGTGGGCAGAGCAGGCTTCAGTGCCCAGAGAAAACCCTCTGGCAAAAAAGATGTGGATGCTGGTAATTGACATCTGACGTCAGGCTGGCACTGAGATGGTAAAGCCCGAGGCGCACGTCTGTGTCCACTCCAGGCCCGTGCATTTGCCGGTTCCGCTGCCTGGGACTCGACTCCCTCCGATATTCGCGTGTGACTCCTTTAGGTCTATGCTCAGATGACGCCTCAGGGAGGCCTTTTCTGATCACCTTCTTTATTATTTTTATTTTTTTTTTAAGTTTTTAAAAAGATGTTTATTTATTTTTGAGAGAGAGCGCGAGAGAGCGTGCAGGGGAGGGGCAGAGAGAGAGAGGGAGACAGAGAACCTGAATGAGGCTCTACACTGACAGCAGACAGTCGATGCGGGGCTTGAACTCACAAACCATGAAATGGTGAGCTGAGTCGAAGTCGGATACTTAACTGACTGAGCCACCCAGGAGCCCCTCTGATCACCTTCTTTAAATTGCTCCCCAACTTCTAACATGGATACCTATCTTGTTTATTGCCTTTCTTCCCTGACCAAATAGAAGCACCAGGAGGGCAGGGATTTGGTGCTGTTTGTTGCTTTATCCCCAATTCCCAGCATGATGTCTAGCACATAGTAGGAGCTCAAGAAATACTGAGTGAATACATGAAGGGTCATTTTATTTTATTTTATTTGCTTTTTAAAATTTATTTATTTTTAAATCTACATCCAAGTTAGTTAGCATATAGTGCAACAATGATTTCAGGAGTAGATTCCTTAATTCTCCTTACCCATTTAGCCCATCCCCCCCCCCAACTCCTCCAGCAACCCTCTGTTTATTCTCCATATTTAAGAGTCTCTTATGTTTTGTCCCTCTCCCAGTTTTTATATTATTTTTGCTTCATGAAGGGTCATTTAAAAAAAAGTCTCTATCTTCTGTGTCTGTTTGTCAATTGACTTAACAATCCTCAGGGTTGAAAAATACGATTAATTGGCATCTACAAAGGCAAAGATAGTCGTGTTAGGACCTGATGCGAATGGCTTTAAATGGCCCACCTTCTCTTTCTTTCATAAAGCTTGAATGTCTACCATGTGCCAGGCACTGTTCAAAGTATACTGGGAGCACTATTGTATATCACTAGGAATGACTTTTGGCAGGAAGTGACCGAAACATCAAACGCCATGGCTTACACCAAGTAAGGGTTTTATTTTTCTCACATAATTAGAAGTCTAGACATAGGCAGTGCATTGCTCATACAGTGGCTCCAAGAGGCCATCAGGGACCCTGTCTGCTTCTACCTTTGTGGTCCCAAGCTTGCTGCTCCCTCTCAAGCAGTGTCTGCATTCCAGGCAGGAAGGGGGGAATGACAAAAGGAAAAATGTGTGTTCCACCAGGACTCCTCAGCCGATGACCATGCTTTGCTGAAAAGCTCCACTCAGCAATTCCTGTCTCTATGTCCCCACGGTGTCTTGGCTGCCTAGCAGCAAGGGAGCTAAGAAATGTAACAGTTTTTGTTTATTTGTTTTCTTGGGTGTGCCTCTTGCTTCCGTAAAACAAAATTAGGAAGAAGGGCACAATGAAATGCATCCCTTGAGTAAGCAACGCGGGATACCTGCCGCCCTGAGACTCAAAAGGACTGTGCTCTGGGAGTGTCACTGTTGTCCGTGCAAATAGAAAGCAAATGCACACCCACTCACTATGCGCACATCCCCACTTGCAAAAAATGACAAATAGCCAAGAGTGCTGTGCAAAATAGCAAAAGAAGGGGAGGAGTTAGGGGCACCTGGGTGGTTCAGTCGGTTAAGCTCCCACTTTGGCTCATGTCACCATCTCACAGTTTCATGGGTTTGAGCCCCGCGTGGGGCTCTGTGCTGACAACTCGGAGCCGGAGCCTGCTTTGGATTCTGTGTCTCCCTCTCTCTCTGCTCCTCCCCCACTCATGCTCGGTCTCTGTCCCTAAAAAAAAAAAAAAAAAAAAAAGTTAAAAAAAAAGAAGAGGACGAGTTAGTGATGCAGATTCTGTATTATACCTAGAAGTCAGGGAAGCAACTCTCCTGAGAAGCTAAACTCTGAATGACAAAACAGAAGCAATCTTGCCAAGATCAATTGCAATTTTACTGATCCTTTGTTGGTTATAATTTAATCCAGGACAAGAAAGCGGGATCGTCACGTCTGCCCAGTTCTATAACATCCAGTTTTCAAGATGTGGGATAAATCTTATTTTTCCTAAACATTCTCTCCAAGCTGTGATGAGGCCTTTTCTTCTTCTGAGACTTCTGGGTTTTGTGGGGTTTTTTTTGTTTTTTTTGTTGTTGTTGTTTTTTTCCCCTTCTGTCCTCTCCTCTCCCTCACGCATGGCAAAAGTTGCCATGGTTCCTTGGCTTTAAGGGTAAATGGTCATGCAATGGAGCGGTGGGAGGGAGTTTTGGTTTTTTTTTTTTAAGCCTGGCAAAGCCGAATGGCAGAAAAAAAATTTTTCAGCAAAATAAGCCAGATGTGGGCAATTTATAAGAGGGGAAATAATTCTAGAGAAATTCTCTCCAACCCATAAGCCAGTCTGGTGAATGTCGGTGTTATTAAAGAAGATGCATTTTTTAAATGTGTTTTTTAAATTAATTAATTAATTTATTTATTTATTTTGAGAAAGAGAGAGAGAGAGAGAAAACACTAGCAGGGGAGGGGCAGAGAGAGAGAGGGAGACACAGATTCCGAAGCAGGCTCCAGGCTCTGAGCACAGAGCCTGACGAGGGGCTTGAACTCACCAGTCGGCTGCTTAACCAACTGAGCCACCCAGGCACCCCAAAGAAGATGCATTTTGAGAGTTCCATGCTTTGTCTTTAAGAAGCCAACTGTGGTGTTGGGCCAAACTCTGTACATTACATTCTACTTCTCACACAGCCTTAGAAGGGTTCCTGTGTGCTCCCTGTTGTAAGTCCGTTATTAAGTACAAATGTGATTTTTTACATCTAGGAGGTTTGCTTGTCTCAGTAAGGGATTCAGATGTCATTGGATTTGTTTTTTCTTGAGACTCTGCTGGTACATGGTCTCTTGCTGCCAATTTTTTCCCCCCCAGTACCTTTATGCTAAAATTATCTACTTTATCTACTTTATCTACTATGTGCTACAGAGGAAAGACATTGATACAAGTTGACAACTACAGGCTCCAAAAAACCCTGGCTAGACTCATACAGCAGCTGTATTCAAGTCCACTTTCAAGAAAATCAAGGGAGGAGGTTGGGAGAATGTCAGTGAACATTGTGGATACAACCTGGATATAACGTACTATCTTACGTTCCATTTACAAGTAACTTTTCATGTTCCAGGTAGAAATGGTTAAAACATCTTCTGGCACATGTCATTTTTAGGTTGTGTTGTTTTATGGTTTTCCTCCTTTTGTTTTAAAGATAGAGTACTCAGGGGCGCCTGGGTGGCTCAGTCGGTTAAGCGTCTGACTTCGGTCATGATCTCGCGGTCTGTGAGTTCGAGCCCCTCATTGGGCTCTGCGCTGACAGCTCAGCTGGAGCCTGTTTCAGATTCTGTGTCTTCCTCTCTCTTTGACCCTCCCCCGTGCATGGTCTGTCTCTCTCTGTCTCAAAAATAAATAAATGTTAAAAAAAATTAAAAAAAAAAAAAAAAAGAGAGTACTCTAAGGATGCCTGGGTGGCTTAGTCAGATGCTGTACCACTGAGCTATACCCCCATAAGCAACTGACTTTGGGCCAGGTCATGATCTTACAATTCTTGAGTTGGAGCCCGACACTGACTATCTTCATTACACATACATTTTTTGGTAATGATCTTCTCTATGTAGGGAGTCCCTGCTGCCTACACTGTTGCCCTTGCAACTGCTGTTAAAAAAAAAACAAAACCTATGTTCTTAATTTTTGAATTCTATCACTTGTTTCCGTAATAATTCCACTTATGGAATAAGCATCTAAGATGAAAGATTTTGATAACCAAAATTGTATTAAAATGTTACTCGAAGAGTTTAAATTAACTGGTACATCAATATAAAGGACTCATTTGCAATGATCAGCAGCCATGTTGTTAAATTTTTTTTTAATGTTTATTTATTTTTGAGAGAGACAGAGCATGAGCGGGGCAAAGGCAGAGAGAGAGGGCCACAGAATCCGAAGCAGGCTCCAGGTTCTGAGCTGTCCCCAGAGCCCGAAGCTGGGCTCGGAATCACGAACCGTGAGGCCATGACCTGAGCCCAAGTCAGACACTTAACAGACGGAGCCATCCAGGTGTCAGCAGCCATATTCTTAAAACAGTTAATAAGAAATTGTCATCGGGGTGCCTGGGTAGCTCAGTCAGTTAAGCATCAGACTTTGGCTCAGGTCATGATCTCACAGTTTCTTGAGTCCAAGCCCCGCATTGGGCTCTGTGCGTTGACAATGCAGGTAGAGCCTACCTGGGATTCTCTCTCTCTCTCTCTCTCTCTCTCTCTCTCTCTCTGCCCTTCCCCCACTCACACTCTGTGTCTCTCAAAAATAAATAAATAATTAAAAAAAAAAAAGAAATGACATTAATATGTTGACTAAAAATAAGAAAGATACAGAAACATGTAATTCCTGGATGATTCCAACTTTGTTAAATTGCATTAAAAAAACTGTAAAGCACTGTATCTAAAAGTTAACTGCTATATGGTGGGCATTTGAATAATTTTTACTTTCTCATTTTGCATTTTACCATATAGTTTGAATAATTTTTAGAATCAACCTGTCAAATCAATCTTAAAAAGAATACAAAATTATTTTTCAGTTAGAACGCAAGGCACAAGGGAGAAAGAACATCAGCTTAGGAACAGAATCGATGTGGGAACGATCCCACTGACCGTTTATTACATATGCAGCCTAAACCTCTCTAAGGTCCAGTGTCTTTCATCTGTAAGTGAAAGAGACAGAGAGGGATGAGTGGTTCTCCAAAGACATGCCACTTTCAAAATATAGCTGAAGCGTTGTTAGGGGCACCTGGCTGTCTCAGTACAGCATGCAACTCTTGATCTCAGGGTTGTGGGTTCAAGCCCCATGTTGGGTGTAGAGATTACTTAAAAATAATTTTTTTTTTTTTTAAAGAAATGATGGTAATTGGAATCACCATAGACAATGGGGGAATCTGTGAGAAAGCAGATGATGAGATGAGAGGCGTAGAGATGGTCAAAGTGAAGCCTTGCTGACATACGTGTTCCCCAAACAGCCATCAACACAGGCTCATCAGCCCTGTTTCCAGAAGCTTCTAGAGCCTCAGTACCCTCTTTCTCTAAGTTGGGAGTGAAAATGCGTGCCAAAGATGGATCAGGAGAAGATGCCAGTAAAATATTACACACTGCAGGTACTCACATAAAATAGTTACACTCTCGTGTTGGCCTCTGTCCCTCAGAAATGGAAGGAAAGAAGGAATCCGGACATTAAATGGACTGTCTGTGCTGAGATTGCAGCTTTAGACATTTAGAAGTCTATTTCAGCAGACTTCCCTCCAGCTGGAAAACAAAACAGGGATAGCTGGCTTGACTTTGTCTCTTTATCTCTTTCCATTTAAACACAGATATCCTGTTGTGATAACCTTTGACACTTTATTACATGGCTATGGTAAATAACAACTGCCCCGTTTTGTAATGTCATTCTGGTTAACCAGTGCCATTAATTACTGAACATAAAAGTTGAAGTTTTTGTGAATAGAAGGAAATGTCGTTGGGATTCCTTTGCTTTGTTCACTAAATTTATTTGAGGGTTTGGGTGGTTTAAATAGCGAAGAGACAAACACTCAGTTGTTGAGCTGTCGCTGAGAACTGCCCCTCTACTGACAATAAGAACCAACTAATTTGGGGGCAGCAGGGAAATGTCAAAAGACTTACGACCTTCTCTGTTCCGTCTTTGCCATGAGTGAGATGATTACTGGAACGCTGGTGATAATTTGTTTTATTTTTTTATTTTTATTTACTTATTTTTTAAAGTTTATTTACCTATTTTGAGAGAGAGTGAGAGGGGGAGGGGCAGAAAGAAAGGCAGAGAGAAAATCCCAAGCAGGCTCTGCTCTATCTTTATGGAGCCCAATGCAGGGCTCGAGCTCACAAACCGTGAAATCATGACCTGAGCCAAAATCAAGAGTCAGATGCTTAACTGACTGAGTCACCCAGGAGCCCCTAAAAGATTTCTTTTTGGGGGCACCTGTGTGGCTCAGTGGATTAAATGGCTGACTCTTGATTTCAGCTCAGGTCATGAACTCACAGTCATGAGATCAAGCCCCACATCAGGCTCTGTGCTAAGCGTGCAGCCTGCTTAAAATTCTCTCTCTCTCTCTCTCTCTCTCTCTCTCTCTCTCTTCTCTGCCCCTCCCCTGCTCGCACACTCTCTCTCTCAAAAAAAAATTTTTTTCTTCACGTTGCAGTTGTTACTGATGTTGCAAAGTAATGATTTGTTATCCAAAAAACAAAAACAAAAACAAAAAAACATATTCCCATAATCTTGAGATTCATGGTTGCAAAATTAGATTTATATCATCTTTGACCTCGGTCTTGTCTTCTAACTGCTAGGTTTCCCTATTCTACTTTGGCTGGAGTATTCTTCTTGTTTTGAATCAGGTAATCATATTTCTGAAAGCCCTGATTGGTGTCATGTAAGGTATTCATTAAATTGCATACATAGGTCCTCCTTCCCTTTGAGTCCTGGTGCAGACCTTCTGATTATGTGCAGAGGACCTCAGTGAGGTGCTGGTGTGTCTTTAACATATCTCTCATACTGGCTGCTCTGCTTTTTATAACAAAGAGAGAGCTTCGGAGCCTTCCCAGCAAAGTCAGCAAATAAGTTTTGTTTTTACTGTGCTTATTTAACGCTTACCTTTTATTTATGGATAATAATTCCAACTTGCATTTACATTAGTTGTATAAAGCTTCTTTTAAGATAAATTTCAGTTGGGATTCCTGGCTGGCTTAGTTGGAAGAGTATGCAACTCTTGATCTCGGGGTCATGAGTTCGAGCCCCATGTTGGGTATAGAGATTACAAAAAAAAAAAATAATAATAATAAACTTAAAAGAAAGATAAATTTCAGTTCAAGATATGTTGATATAAAGAAAAGATTAAATAACTCACATAATAGTTATGAGCTAGCAGATGGCAAAAATTATGACTCTTGTTGATGACTCAAATTTGGGAAGGAGGAGAATCTTTGGAAGTGAAAATCCAGGGCAATTCCAGTCAGCTATGTAATAGTTAAGTGGCCCGGGGTCACTTACCTATGGGAACTTACCTGTCAAACTCAAGAGAATACTGTCTGTCTCGGGGTCATATGAACAATACAAGTCATTGGACACACAATAAGGATATAAGATGGTATAAGTGACTATAAGCTTCCTGAGGTCATGGAATAATAGTTAGCCAAATAGCTCTCTTCTCTTACAGCTTCTCACATAGTCCTTCGCACATAGGATTCAATAAGAACTCACTTTCTTCTTTCCTTCTGGGGTGCTACTTAGTGTGGTCACATGAACATTTCCCATGGGATTATAAAGAAGAGAGTATTCTACACAAGCACAGAAAGTATACATAAGCATTTACACCCTTTTATTTTTCACTGTGACTATAAAGCTGTATATATTCAATTATATACTGCATACAGCATATTACATTTGAAATATAGAAACATATGATAAAGCATAAAACATGGCGGTCGGTAGGTCAGGTGACTCTTGGTCTTGGGGGGGTGAGTTCAAGACCCATGTTGGGTGTACAGCTTACTTAAAAAAAAATGGCAAGAAACAAAATCATCCCTCACATCCCACATCCCCAGGCACACACATCGCGCCTCAAATTCAACCATTGTTAATTTTAACAGCTTCTATTTTTTCCTATGATTAAAAAAAAAAAAATGCTCTGGGGCACCTGGCTGGCTAAGTCACTAGAGCATGCAATCCCATTTGCAGGGATACAATTTACTTAAAAATAAAAAAAAAAAAACGGGGCGCCTGGGTGGCTCAGTCGGTCAAGCGTCCAACTTCAGCTCAGGTCATGATCTCACGGTTTGTGAATTCGAGCCCCACGTTAGGCTCTGTGCTGACAGCTGAGAGCCTGAAGCCTGCTTAGGGTTCTGTGTCTCCCTCTCTTTGTACCTCCCCCGCTTGTGTTCTGTGTCTCTCTGTGTCTCAAAAATAAATAAATGTAAAAAAAAAATGTTAAAAAACAAAACAAAACAGAAAACTCGGGGGTGGCCCCTTGGTGGCTTAGTCTGTTAAGCGTCTGAATCTTGGTTTCGGCTCAGGTCATGATCTCATGGTTCCTGAGAATGAGTCCCACGTCCGGCTCTGCACTGACGGCAAGGAGCCTGGTTGGGATTCTCTCTCTCTCTCCTTTTCTCTCTGCTCCTTCCCACTCACTCACTCCCTCTCTCAAAATAAATAAACTTCAGAAAAAATAAAGTGTGGAAAAATAAGCTTTATATACCCCAGATAGGACTACATGTGCAGTTGTGTGACTTGGTGTTTTCACTTACCATTAGTTCTTAAGCATTCAAAATTCTTTAATTCAGCATGGTTTTTAACGTTTGACCCACTTTGGGGCATGCCTCATCCCTCATGGAATCTGCCAACAAGAATGTCAACCTGTAAACTCTTCAGTAAAATGTTTCCAAATGACCAGACAATTTGGGTAGGAGGAGCAGGGCTGTTCAGGGGCAGATAGGAAAAGAGAAGCAGATGAAGGGAGGTGGGTAGGGAAAGAGGCAATGGGGACAGTCACCTTCACACACCGGATTGGGAGATCCTGAACACGGAGGATGGTTCTCTTGGTAGATCCTGGAACCCACCCATTAATCTCGAACTCCCTCTGCTGGCTTTGCCGAAAACACATCCACGGCGTGATTAACGTGGACAGTGGCTACAGAGGAGCCGAGCCCATTGACATCACCTGGGACGGACAGAAGAGACGCAGCACCCTTTCTGCAATTTTTATAAGATCAAAGTTTACATCAACATTGCCAGATTGATTGGTTGGTCATGCTTACTCAGTTGAAACAAATCAGCCTTCCCCGCCCCTGTCGCGTTGTTTTTCTTGCTCCAGGAGAATGAAATTCTAAAGGTCTCAGCTGTTCTTTTCAAGATCCTTCTTACTCTCCTTCCAGGTCTCTGGTGATCTCCTTGGCTGTTTCCCTGAACTGTATCTTGCGGTGGCTTTCTCTCCTTGCTCACAGTCTGTGCCTTGCTGGTGCCGTTCATGAATGAAAGCGTAATGGTAAAACCCTGCCTTTGCCTTGCAGAGCAGTGCTCTGTTAGCGCCTCTGATTATGCAGGCTCTTAGTTCTTCATTTGTGCTTAATTCAAAGCTGTAAAAAGCTTTTCAAAATAGGTGTATGCCTCTGCTTGACGGTTGTGATAAAACAATGCCTCCAATAAAGAGAAAGCAAGACACATTGGCAATTTCCTCTTCCATAATTTATAGTGATTTAGCTCTCCCCCCCATCAGGAGGTAAGAATTTCTTTGGGAACAGTTTTCTTTTAATAGCACCATCTGAGGCAGCAAACATTTCTCGTGCAGTCATTAGAGCTCCTAGCCTACAAAACAGTGACTGAAGATTGAATTAGGATTTAGAGAGAGGCTGCCTGCATCATATAAATAAACAATGAGGGCCCCCGCCTTTTTATTACGGAACTTAAATAAGCAGTACAGACCGTCAGCTACAGCACGGCACACGCATAACCTCTTTAAAAGAGCACGTTGCAGGGTCAGAGGCATTAATGTACTCGCAGTGCCGTTCATTTACTCTACTTGAGATACTTCTTTTACACTAAGCATCAGAGCCGTGGGTCAGGCAAATTATTGGAGGCGGTAATTCAGATGAACGAGAAGATAAGAAAATTGCTGAATGATGAGAGGACAAATAATAAATTGGCTTAAGGATTTATGGCCCCACGTGTAACCTAGTGAATGTTATTTGCCACCGATCCTTCTCACTGAGGTCCAAGTGGCAAGCCATGCATAAATAAATAAACTCAGATTCATTTAGGTACACACAAAAAGTAGTTTATCCTCTTATTAGTTCATGTGATTGGTAAGTTCAGAGCTTCAGGTATAGCTGGTTCAAGATGATCATGTAGAACTGTCAGGTCCTCTCTCTTCCATGTTGGCTTCATATACAGCATGCTTGCCCTGCTGGTGTTCACCGATGCTCTCTGTCTTCAGATGAGTACTTTCAGGTCCATTGGAAAAGTACTCTTTGTCCTAATCATTCTGGCAAGAGATCAGGGATTACATCTCTGTGACCAGTTTTGAGGATGTATGTTCTCTGAACTAATTGTTTTGTCCACAGGGATGGAATGTGTTGATTGAGTCATGGGCTCATCCTGTGAGCCATGAGTGTGTGTTGGGGTTGGGGGGAGGTGGGGGGCTTGTGGATAGCACCACCAAAGCAACTAGATCAGGAGAGGAGATGAGCAGCCCCCCAAAGGGAAATGTACATGCCCATAGTAGAAGATGGTGGGATGGATGCCAAGTAGGCAAAAATGAGGTGTCTAATCCTTCAACCAATACCATTTAGAAAAGAGTATTCACTAGAATCTTCAAATGAACTCATAATTAACACACAAAAGACCCTATAGTAGGCACTGAAAGTGTCTTTATGTCTATTAATTCTCCTGAGGTTCTAGTTCCAATTACATATTAGCAGGCTGAACTAACAAGTGTTATTCGTAACTAAAAACAAACTAACTGGCATCTTTTTTAGGCTACCACTCAATGTTTGTCAACTTTTATGTTGCCTGTTTTCTCAAACGACAGAATAAAGTCTTACTGTACCGCGTCCCTCAGACTGTTGAACTGAACGGAATGTACTGCAGCCCTTCTAAGAACCATGGTGCTGAAAGGGTCAAGTGTATATAAAAGGCATGGTTGAACTAACAGGTTCCAGACTGCTAAACCCCTGCCACTACTTTAGAAATACTTCTTTCTTTTAACTTGTATTTGGAACCATTTACTTGTGGTTACTCTGGTGGTGCCACAATCTCTCTGGAATTTCTTACTAGATAACAGACTACAGTACTAAAAGGAACTATTGTTCTACTTCAATATGAAAGCAGGACACACACACACACACACACACACACACACACACACGAATGAGTACATGTAAAACCACTCAAATCTGATGGAGTTAGATGGATTATTTTCAATGTCAGTTTCCTGGTTGTGATGCTATCCTCTAGCTTTGCAAGATGGTACCATTGGGGGAAACTGGGGAGAAAGGAACACGGGATCTCTCTGTATACTTTTTTACACAGCACATGCATCTACAACTATCTCAAAAATGTTTTTTTTTAATAAAAATAGCATGAGACCAACAAACGAAAACAATACCCAAAGAAGTAGTCATAGGGTTAGCATTATGATGATAATAATGTCCTGTGTCACCTTGTCGGAAGCAAATGTTTCAAATGTTTTTCCAAATAACGGTGTAAATGTGTTCTTATCTTCATACAGACTCAAAGCTTTGAACTGAAATTGTTGAAGCCCCAGACTAGGTTAAGAATACTCTGGGCTTAGTCATGGAAAGAGTTCTGAAACAAGTTTTGTAGTTTTGTAACTTTCTTTTTCAGTCTTCTTTTTTTAAATTGAGGTAAAATTTATACAACATAAAATTAATCATTTTTAAACACATAATGAGCCATTTTATTTTATTTTTCAAAGTTTTATTTATTTAAGTAATCTCTACATCCAACATGGGACTCAAACTCATAACCCCAAGATCAAGAGTCACTTGTTCCCCCGACTGAGCCAGCTAGGCGCTCCATAATTAACCATTTTAGAGTGAACGATTCAGCAGCATTTAATATATTCCCACTGTTGTGCAACCACCATCGCTATCCAGTTCCAAGCAGCAGTAGCACCCCAAAATAAAATTCCATATACATTAAACAGCCTTTTCTTCTTCTTTTGCCCCTCCCAGCCTGTGGCAGCCACTAGTTTGATTCCTATCTTTAGGAATTTTGCCTGTGCTGGTTATTTCATAAAAGCAGAATTATATAACATGTCACCTTTTGTGTCTGACTTATTTAACGTAATATTTTAACTAAGGCAAATGTTCATCTGTGTTGTAGCATGTATCAGTACTTCATTCCTTTTCATGGCTGAATAATATTCCATTGTATGGACCTACCACATTTTGTTTGTCCCCTCATCAGTTGATGGACATTCATGTTGTTTCCACCTTCGGGTTATGGTAAATAGTGCCACTATGAGACTTGTGTACAAGTGTTTGTTTGAGCACCTGTTTTCAATTCTCTTGGTTATATACCTGGGAATAAAACAGCTGGGTCATATGATAATTGCATGGTTAACTTTTTAACACATATTTATTGGGCACCTGTGATATTCCCTACAGTGCTGGTAACACAATATGGAAGCAAAAAGAGAAGATCCCTGTTCTCCTACGGCGTATACTCTATTAGCAAAGAAACAGTGGGAAAAAAAAAAAAAGCATTTTGTACCTAAGATGCAAAATGAAAATGCAAGTCTCCGGGGTAAGATAAAAACCATTAAAAATTTCATGATGGCAACAGGAGAGCATTAAACCCCGTGAAGCATGCTTCCAAGTGTGGAGCTGTGAGAGACTACACATGTTACTCACCCTGAAACCAACCTTAACAATAAGCATATAAATATGGTAACTTGCCAAGCACCCGCAAATACACAAAGTGGGGCAACATGCCAGAGAGCAACTGGAAATGCATGACGTACTTCGGACAGGCGGTTGAGAAGGTCATGTTCAAACTCAGACCTGGATGATACAAGAGAAACAGCGATATCAAGATCTTTGGGGAGGGTATCCAAGTAGCGTGGACAGTTTGAGCAAAGCCTCTGAGACGTGAATGCACTTGGTGTGGTTGAGAAACCGAAACAGTGAAACCAGGCTAGTGTGGCGGGAGCCTAGTTATCCATTCTAACGTTCTAACAGAAGGCACCAAGTTTTTACACCGCTAATCAGTATGAATTTTGGTGTGTTCTTTGGAATGAAGCTGGTAAAACTGTCTCGGTAACTTCAGGCTCTGGACTCATGGTTCTCAACGAGCAGGACATGGCACGCTGGGGTTCCCCAGGTACTTCTCAGGTGGGCCCCAGATATGCCTAACGTGTACAATTTATTCTGCTTCGATGGAGAACATACCCGTGGGAACAGTGTAGTAGAAATAGGAATATGAAGAGTATCTGTAGCAATGCTGAGCTGCAGGATGGCCGGATGTGGTGTGTGTGGAGGGCAGTTCGATGCTAACAAATGATAAGAAGCATACCATCATGTCAACACAGTGCCAAAGGCTGTCTTCTGGGATCTGCGGAGAATGTGGGTTTCTGAGAGCAAAGTCCCGGAAGTAAAGGGGGCTGACGTGAGGCCAGGAGGATAGAAGGATTTTTATGCACACTCTCATGGATACCACCAGAGAGTGTTCAACTGGAGTGGACTCTGCACTGTCCTCACTGCTAACTGTTCCAGCATCTTTTCATCACTTTAAGAAAGTCTTCAAGAGCTCTAATATTCTGCAAGTTCTGGCAACCGGAAAAACTGTGGACGACCCTGCTCCAGCCAGCGTTCACAAAGACTGTGGAGATTCGAGAGTCAGACGTCTGGCTGACCTTGCAGTTCTGTTTGCAGCCGGGAAAGGCCAACGCCAAGAAGGAGGGTTTACAACATGCCAACACTTGTCTGGAGCCATGAGGTGAGTGACAGGGATGATGCAGTCCGGAAGGAATCCCTTAGGAATTACTATAAAGTCAACAATTTAGAAAACTGAATTAATGAGCATGGAGACAACTGTCTCTTAGCAAGGGAGAAAAATCTATATTTTCCGTGTCTTCCCTAAGCAGTATTAGAAACTATGAGAGATGGGCAATCAATTTCGTCTTAAAGAAGAAGGTGAAGATACCAGATCATGGAAATGTGTGAATTTGAATGCTCCAGAAGGTTTGTATGAGTAAATGTTTCCCACTAGCGTGGTCATATTCCTTTTAAAGGACATTATCTTAGTCATTTGGGGCGGCTGTAATGAACTGCCACAGATGGGGCAGCTTAAATGACGAATATTTATTTCTCACAGTTCTGGAGTTGTCGAGTGTGAGATCAGGGTACCAGCATGGTTGGTTCTGGTGCGGACCCTTTTCCAGGCTGCAGACAGCCAGCTTCTCATTGTACCCTCACATGGCAAAGAGACAGCAAGAGAGATCTCAGGGGCCCCTTTTATAAGGGCGTGAATCCCATTCCCCAGGGCTCCACCCTCTTGAACTAATTACCTCTCAAAGCCCCCCACCTAATACCATCATGTTGAGGGTTGGGATTTCAACATATGCATCTTGGGGGTCGCAAACATCCATTCCACTGCAGCCCGTGTCGGGTTCTGATGTGGCCTTCCTCTTCATTGCATTTGAGGAACTACCAGTTGGTGAGGACATTTGTGAGTGGTATCAGCCATGCCTGGGGGCCAGCTATAGGACAGATTTTGGCAGGGTACAGAGGCTCAGATCGTGCAGTATGTAACTTTTTTGTTTTTAAAATTACTCATCATCATGGGGTGCCTGGGTGGCTCAGTTGGTTAAGTGTTCAACTCTTGATTTTGGCTCGTGATCTCACTGTTTGTGGGTTCGAGCCCCACACCGGGCTCTGTGCTGACAGCATGGAGCCTGCTTTGAATTCTCTTTCTCCCACTCTCTCTCTGCCTTTCTCCCACTCTCTCTCTCTGCCCTTCCCCTGCTCTCTCTCTCTTAAAATGAAATAAAATGAAATAAAAATAAAATAAAATAAAATAAATACTCATCGTTACTGAAAATTTTTTTTATTATTTCAAAGTGAAATACCTAGGGAGAATGTTATACTCTATTTAAAGCTAAATATAACAACTACAGATGGAAATAGAAATTAGAAAATGTCCCATTTCCTTTCAATTCTTCCTTTTTTTTCTCTACTGTGATAGCATGAGAAATTCACAGAAAGCTAGTCAAGTCAAAAAATATTCCCCACATTGAATTTTCCCGGCCTGAGTAAAATTTGAAAGTTCAGGCACTTCTTTATGAGAGAGAACTCTCAAAATACAGTTGTTTTGAAAAAAAGGTGAAATTATAATCATCACCATAAAATTCTACAGCCATTAAGTTAATTTTTAAATGATTGAAGTTGAATTTGAAAACATTACCTTCCTAATTACCTGTTTTAACAGGAAAGGAAGCTATTTTACACTCTTTTTTTCGCTTTTGAGATTTTTTCATTTAAACATCTAACCATCACTGCACTTCTGTTAAAAAAAAAATCTGTATTTAACATGCAAAGAATAAAATATGAAAGGGTATATCCCAAAATGTAAGTAATTGTCACATCTAGGGGTAAGATTAGGTATAAATTTTCTTTTCTTTTTTATATTTTCATATTCTGCAATGACATATATTTGTATAATAATATGGGAGGGGTGAGAGAGGACAAATGAAGGCAAACTATGAGAGTCTTGGCTGTAAACAGATGGCATGCCCAAGAGTTGAATCAAGTTGAGTCACTTTGTGGAGAGGAGTTGGGCAGGGTTACTGAACCAACAGGGTCTGGGAAGCACCCACACACTAGCACAGTGGGAAGCTGTTAGCAGTCTTACAAAAGGCCAAAGGGATGTGAACATGATTCCGGAGACTGGAGAGAGCTTGAGACTCACAGGACTTTGGCAAGGCAGACTGTAGGGGAGACAGTTACTTTAATCTTGCTTTCTTCCCCCACTCAGTCTGAGCCCAGTGGAGCCCAGGTGAGGCACTCCTAAGAGAAGGGTCTCAAGACTCAGAGCAGCTCTCAGAGCAGAGGATAATGGGTGTGCTGCAGCAAAGGGGGGAAGCGGCTGTAGCTCCTGGAGGTTTCCATCATGGTGGAAAAAAAGTTATTTTTCTTTTTAGCCATTATTTTCTTCTCCTTGGCTCTTCATGGAATGGAAATAAATTTTGTGTGTCTCTGTCAGAGGCCATGATGGAGCCATGAATCAAGGGCACCTGTTTCCCTTGCTGTGTGGTGGACATGTGACCCCGGGCAGGCCATTAGGCATGCTTCCTGTCCCTGGACGTGGGGATAAGTGGGCCCATGGTTGGGGCTGCTCAGATTCCTTTTCCAAAGACTGGTGTGAACACGGGGAGACAGAAGATCTTTCTCCTTCTCAAATCAAAAACTCCAGAGGTGCCTGGGTGGCTCAGTCAGTTAAGTGTCCGACTTCAGCTCAGGTCATGATATCATGGTTCGTGAGTTCGAACCTTGCATCAGGTTCTGTGATGACAGCTTGGAGCCTAGAGCCTGCTTTGGATTCTCTGTCTCCCTCTCTGTCTGTCCCTCCCTCACTCATTCTCTGTCTTTCTCTCTCTCTTGAAAATAAATAAATATTACACACACACACACAAAAGTACCTGAACCCCTGCAGCACCTGAAGCTAGGAACCCCCGGACAGCTCAGTTTTATGTTTAGCTTTTCTTTTCAGCCTGTTTTACTTTGAGGTGTATTTCCCACACTTGTAACTCAAACATAGCCTGAAAAATAGTCTCCAATGACGAAGATGAGGGGGGGATAACAGCTCCTGTTCATTGTGTTCTTGCCTATATTTTCATTTATTCCTATAATGACTCTTTGAGGAAAATATTATCATTGCCATTTTCTGCTTAAACAGAGGTACAGGGAGGTTGAGTAACTTGCTAACAACACTCAGGGACTAAATTGTCATTCAAATCCTAGTTGGTTTAACCGCAAAACCCATGTTTGTTTGTTTGTTTGTTTGTTTAAGATTTATTTTTTAAAGTAATTTCTCTACCCAACACAGGGCTCGAACTCACAAACCTGAGATCACGAGTCTCATGCTGTATGGATTGAGCCAGCCAGGCATCCTGCAAAACCCATGTTCTTAATGAAACAGCTATGTAATTTATCAGCTGTGTCAGGGCATTTTTATAGTGACACTAGAATAATCAACAGAAAACGAGGACTGTCCCAGGCAAACCGGGGCACCTACTTCAATACCTTTCTACCATGACTCTTCTGATCCCTGCTGGACCGCTGAGGAAACTGACATGTAGACTGGTTAAGTAATTTATCCAAGGTCACATACTAGCACGTGTTAGAGCTCTGGGGTGGGGAGGAGAAGGATTAGGGAAGGTGACAATCAGCCACAACTGTGACTAGGCTGTGACCCCTCTCCCCCACCATGAGGCTTTCCAAGGTCCATAGCCACCTCATTCACACATCAGTACAAAGGCACAGGAGACCAAAGTTCAGCCTTTGACCAAGGCCTGTCTCCAAGTCTCTAAAGCAGAGGAACTTGAAGTACAAAGGTTAATTTGTTAAAAAAGTAGGTACTGAGTTGCTTGAACACCAAAGGTATGAACTTTAAAAAATATATGATATGGCACCTAGAAGAGTAACAATTAACAGGATAAATTTGAGACTGTCTCAGAAACTTTGAGATAGTAGTAAATAAGGACATCTCCTTTTCTCCATCACTCACAACACCACCTGGATTGTTCAGTAGTTATTTAATATTTAACAGACCCCTTGTTTTATTTATTTATTTATTTATTTATTTATTTATCTATCTATCTATTTATTTACTTATTTATTTTAAAAGTTCATTTCTTTATTTATTTTAAGTAATCTCTACACCCAACATGGGGTTCGAACTCAAGACCCCAAGGTCAAGAGCCTCATAGTCTTCTGGCTGAGCCAGCCTGGCGTCCCTAGACCCTTTGTTTTAAATTGCGATAGCTGGTGGCGGGAACCATCAGCTCACACTGTCTCCCTTTTGGAATCCCTTTTGGGTGTGTGTGTATGTTTGTTTGTGTGTGTGTGTGTGTGTGAGACGTGTGTGCACGTGCATGCGTGTGGACCAGGTGGGGGAAACCTGGCATGTGTTTTGCACTGTACTTATAGGGTCACCTCTCTCACAAATCCCTTGGAAGCTGTTTTTATTATCCCATTTTACCTGAGCTGGGCCATTCATCCAACAGGTATTTATTACTCCCTTCTCTGGGCCAGGGTATCTGGTAGAGTGCTGAGTGTGGAGTCCTGATGACAGCGTGGTCACTGCCATTGTGGCACGCAAAGCCAAGAAGATGTGGAAACTGGTTTAATCCAAGTCAGCTGACCCATTGCTCCATTCTGCCTGTCAGCCCCACTTAATAAGTGTGGTTTGAACATGCTACACTGTGGTGGTCTACTCTGCTGGGCTATGAGGAAAGAGAAAAAAGATGAGCAAAAGGTGTTGGGAGAAGATTGTAGATCATTCTCAACCAATGAGCTGTGCCATGCTGGAAAGTGCTATATTGAAGAAGTGTCAGTGACCATCTGCAGAGCAAGGACACCACCAACAGAGTCAAAAAGTATTCTATGGAATGGGAAAAAGTATTGCAAACCGTATATCCATTGAGAGTTTAATCTCTAAAATATACAGGGAACTCCTACAACTCAATGGCAAAAAAACACAACAACTAATAACCTGATTAAATGCATAAAGGTCTTGAAAAGACCTTTCTCCAAAGAGGACAAAGGGCCGAGAACTGTATGAAAAATGCTCAGCCTTACTATTTATTAGCAACATGCTAATCAAGACCGCAGTAAGATACTACCTCACGCTTGTCAAGATGGCTGGTATCAGAAAAGACAACAAGGGGAAGTGAAGATGTGGAAACATTGGAACCTTTGTGCATTGTTAATGGAAAATGGTGTGGAGGTTCCTCAAAAGATTAAAAATAAAGCTGCCCTGTGATCCAGCAGTCCCGCTTCTGGGTACGTATCCAAAAGAATTGCAGTCAGGATGTGGAAGAGATATTAGTGTTCCCATGTTCATTGCGGGATTATTCACTATAGCCAAGTTGTGACAACAATCTGAATGTCCGCTGACAGATGAACGAATAAAGAAACTGTGGTAGATGTACACAATGGAATACTAAACAACCTTACACAAGAACTAAATCCTGCAACATGCAACAATGTGGATGGAGCTTGCGGACATTACTGTAGTGAAATAAGCCAGTCACAGGAAGACAAATACTACACGATTCTGCTTATATGAGGTATCTAAAATAGTCAGATTCAAATCAAATAAAGAGTGGAATAGCGGTTGCCAGGAGCTAGAGGGAGAGGGAAAAGGGGAGGTACTAATCAAGGGCATAAAGTGTCAGTTAAAGAAGATGAATAAGCTCTAGAGATCTGTATAATATCGTCTACATACAGTCAACGATAACAAATTGTACACTAAAAAAATTTATTCACTAAAATAAAACACAATTTAAAATAAAGTAAAATGCATTAGTGGCTTTCTGTTACTTGAGGATTGAGGGGGAAAACTCCCCAACATGGGTTTTAAACTGTTATATGGCCTGGCCATTGGCCACCTCTCCATGCTCACTATGAACCTCTCTGTTCCCAGCAGCTCTCTTTCCTGGGATTTCTATCCTCTGGCAGCTCATTGAGTTCACCCTGCTTCTTCCCACATGGACTGGCTTATGCATTGTCCTTTGCTTTTGCTTTGGGTATTCGCTTTACCCGTCCTTCCTTCTCAACTCACTCTTCAGATGTCTTTAGGGCATCCTTGCCACATCACATGATCAGATCAAATCTCCCCCATGTACCTCTCCAGAGTAGTACTTACATAACTGGCACCTTATCATCTTTTGTACGATTAGGTAATATCTGTGTTCTCAAATAGGTGAGTTGCTTAAGGGCAGAGACTGCCTCCTCTCTCTTCTTTGCTCACTTTTTAATATTTTTGTTAAATTTCTAGACATGGTGCTAAATAAATATTTGTTGATTGGATAAAAGGATGAATGAATCAATGAAGTTGAGGTGTTGGGTAGTATAAAACAGGGCATCTAACCTACTCTGAGAAGCCCAGTAACCTTGCTTGTTTTTTGCTTTTCGTTGTCTCTCTATCACCTTGCCCATTGCTTTGGAGATCAGTTATCTAAGCCAGTGATTTATTTATTTATTTATTTTTATTTTATTTTATTTTATTTTATTTTATTTTATTTTATTTTATTTTATTTTATTTTATTTT